>NW_013545964.1:0-4468 GCF_000499545.2 Eimeria tenella
AAATGCGCAGAAGCTGCTGGCGCTGAGTGACTTGGATTGTCATTTTCTTTTTTTGTGCAAAAAAGAAAAAATTAATTTAAAAGAATTAAATTATAAAGAGACGCTGCTGCTGCTGCAGCCCAGTTTGCTGCTGGCAGCAGCGATGGGAGGAGCAGCAGGAACCTGCTCCTACAAAAGTGCTGCTGCAAGACGCCAAGAAGCAAACCCTGGGGCAGCAGCAGCAGCAGCAGCAGCAGCAGCAGCAGATTCCTCGCCAGCAGCGGCAGCAGCAGGAGAGAGCGAAGAGGCCCCAAACCAGCAGCAGCAGCAGCAGCAGCAGCAGGCAGCGGAGGCTACCAGCAGCAGCAACAGCAGCAGCAAAGAACAAATCCAAAGAGGGGACCCAGACCCTACATCAGGGGCCCCCATATCTGCAGCGGGGCCCCCCCAGCAAATATTAGGGGCCCCTGGGGGGGCCCCCCAGGGCCACCAGGACCCATTGGGGGCCCCCGAGAATACTTTGGGGGCCCCCCAGGACCCACTTGGGGCCCCCAAGTCTATACCAGGGGCCCCTCAAGACCCACTAGGGGCCCCCTTGGGGGCCCCCAAATACCTACCGGAGGGCCCCCAGGATCCGTTGGGGGCCCCCTCGGGGGGCCCCCAAAATCCATTGAGGCCCCCCCAAGACCCATGGGGGCCCCCCCAAGACCCGCGGGGGGCCCCCCAAGACCCATTGGGGGCCCTCCAAAACCCATGGGGGGCCCTCCAAAACCGATTGAGGGCCCCCCAAGACCCATGGGGGGCCCCTCAAGACCCACGGGGGGCCCCCCAAGACCCATTGAGGGCCCCCCAAGACCCCCTGGGGGCCCCCCAAAACCCATGGGGGGCCCCCCAGGAGCCACTGGGGGCCCCCCAAAACCCATGGGGGGCCCCCCAGGAGCCACTGGGGGCCCCCAGGACTGGATTTGTGGGTACTGATTGGTTTGAAGATTTGAGTTTGGGGGCCTCTTGTGAATTGGCCTACAGGTCCCTTTTGGGGGTTTACACTTTGCAGGCCTCGAGGCTCAAATACGAAAGGCAAACCCTAAACCCTAAACCCTAAACCCTAAACCCTCAATCGAGGTTTGGGCTGCTTGGACAAGCGCGCGCTGTGCGGGCGCGTATAAGGACTGAATCAAAACCCTAAACCCTAAACCCTAAACCCTAAACTCCAGTCTCCTCTTTTTCCAGTTTCGTCCTTTACCCCTTTGCCGCTGTCGCCAGCTCTTCAGGCGCACTTTTAATTTATTATTTATTTATTATTAATTAATTAATTATTTATTTATTATTTATTTATTTATTTATTTATTTTCAGGTGGCAAGTCCCTTCTTTTATAAACGCTCTCTTTCTTTCTTTTGGCCTCGAAGACCCCCCCGCTGTGACGAAACAATTTGCTGCCAGACTTCAAATACTAAATGCCCCAGGTTAGGGTTTAGGGTTTAGGGTTTAGGGTTTAGGGTTTAGGGCTTAGGGTCTGGGGTTTGGGGTTCAAGGCTTAGGGTTTATAGGGGGCGTTTTTTGTTCTAGGTCTACGGTTTTAGGGTTTAGGGTTTAGGGTTTAGGGTTTAGTGCTCACTGGGGGCGGTTTTTTGTTTAGGGTTTAGTTAGGGTTTAGGGTTTAGGGTTTGCAGGGGTACGTTGCTCTGTTTGTAGCACTGTGCGCTCGGCGCTTGGGGGGAAATGCTTTTGTGACTAAACCCTAAACCCTAAACCCTAAACCCTAGCGACAAGGGGCTTGACCGCATTATCACAGTTTTGTTTTTCACGTTTTTAAGGTCTTCGAAAGCAAATTTTGTTTTTGTTAATCAAGTTTTTAATCTCTTTTCTATTATTTGTTTTTAATTCATTTCTTCTAATTTTTATGTCTTCTTTGTTGTTGTTTCTCTTTTAATTTTCGCCCTCACCTGTTTTCGCCCGTGTCCTTCTCTTTATTTATTATTATTATTATTTATTATTATTATTATTATCATTATTATTATTAATTTTCATTAATTTGTTTTTGTGTTTTCGTTTCTGCACAGTTAACTTTTTATTTATTTTATTATTTTGTTTTTTATTCAGGCCTGGTGGTCGATTATCACGCGAAGCAGAAAACGCAGCTTTTGGCCTGTCTGCCATCATGCGCTGGTTTTCGTTCTCGTTTTCAGCAGCTTCAAAAGACAAATAAATCCTTTTCCGACATTTTTGCGGATTTTAAATCTTCAAAAACAAAAACAAATGCGAAAATGGAACAATTTGAGCGCAAAAATGCAGAAAAAGCTGCGGAAAATGGCCGCGAGGGAGTGGCGGCGTTGGGTGTACGTACACCTCAGCACCCAGCTGTCGATACACCCCAAAAAGCCGAGAAATGCTGCTTTCTCGACCAGAATGGAGAAACTCCAGAAGTTAAAAAAGAACATAAATGCCAAATTAAAAACGAGGGGACCTATGGGCCGCGCGAAAGAACTCGAGCTGTCTGTACACCTGAACGCACTCGCGGAGCTGCCTATACACCCGAATTCGCCGAGCCGGAACTTTACCCCCCCCGAATTCTGTGGGATTTTGAGCCGCAAAAGAATAAATAAAACCGGAATTTAATTTATTCATTTATTTATTTATTTATTTTATTAAATTTGATTCAAAAAAATCGAAAATACATCCAAAAGGGGTACAGTTGGCCGCCCTCTTCCATTTTTTTCCGTTTTGCAAATTGGCACAGCCGGGCGTGCTCAGCGCATGCGTTTTCTTTTTCTTGAAACTTAACTTTCAACTGTTTTTGTTTTTATTATTTATTTATTTATTTATTTATTTATTTAATCATTTCTTTTTTGTTTTAAATTAGTTTTATTATTTTTTGCCTCTTATATTTGTTTTTGTCCGTGGCGAGATAGTTCACTGTCTGTACTGTCTTGAAATCTGAAAATTAAATTCTTTTACTTTTTTGTTTGCTGCGGGCCTTTCAGTGAATTAATTTAATTAATTAATTAATTAATTAACTAATTAATTAAGTGAATTAATTGATTAATTAATTAATTAATTAGTCAATTAATCGAAGTAATTGAATTGAGTAATTAATTTATTAATTAATTCTTTTTAATTTATCAAATCCTCAAATCCTTTAATTATTCATTTCTTTAATTCTGATTTCTTGTCAGGACTTTCAAACAAAACACTTTAGGGGCCCCGCAGTTGCTCAAAAGGACTTAGAAGTTTTATTTTTCTTTTTTCTTTTTGCTGCAGCAGCAGTACTTGCATGCGCCTTTTCTTTGCATGCAAAAAGCCCCAAAACTCCATCAGAAGATTCAAAAGAATTCCGAAAAGATAAATTGATTTTGGCGACTGGCATGGGCCGGCCCCGGGTCCCCCTGCTGCGGTGTACGTACACCCCAGCTTTCCCCCCCTGCATGCAGCCCGGCTCGCTCCCTCTTTCAGCAGCCCCTGCTGCTGCTGCTGCTGCTGCTGCTGTTGCTGCTGCGGTCTGGTGGAGCTTCACTGAGCGCGTGGAAGGCACACCGAAGTTCCTGCTGCTCCTGCTGCTACTGCTGCTGCTGCTGCTGCTGCTGCTGGCGCACCTGACAGCGCAGCGCCTGCTGCTACTGCTGCTGCTGCTGCATCCCATACTGTAGTTGCTGCTGCTGCTGCTCCTGTGGGAAGTGTGCGTAAAGTCAAAAGAAGACAGAGCTGAGCTTTGCTTCAGGCTGCTGCTGCTGCTGCTGCTGCTGCTGCTCAGCAGCAAATCAATTAAACTGCTTTTTTCTTTTTCTCCCTGAGGTGCTGCTGTGGAGGCCTGAGACGCTGCTGCCTCCATTTTGCAGTGCGCGCCCACCTCAGCAGCAGCAGCAGCAGCAGCAGCAGCAGACGCAGGGGGAGTCTGCTGCTGCAGCTCCTGCACTTTGGTTGGGACGCAAAATAATTGTTCTTCAGCTGCGCCCTCAGTAAAGGAGATGCTATTTTGAGTTGCTGCGCTGCTGCTGCTGCTGCTGCTGCTGCTGCTGCTTTGACTTGGTGTATCTTTGTTCGTCTCTGCTGTAGCTGCTGCTGCTGCTGCTGCCGCGGCTGCTTCGTCTGCTGCTGCAGCTACTTCGTCTGCTTCGCCGTTTGCGCACTTTGGTATCTTTGGGTTTTCTTTTGCTGCTGCTGCTGCTGCTGCTGCTGCTACTGCTGCTGCTGCTGCAGTTCGGGGGTTGCTGCTGTTGTTGCAGCCATCGGCAGCAGCAGCGCAGCTGCTTTTTTCAATTCCTTTGTAACGGCTTGAAGTGCAGCTGCTGCCCCTGCTGCTCTTCGCGGCTGCCTTGCTGCTGCTGCTGCTGCTACTGCTGCTGCTGCTGCTACTGCTGCTGCTGCTGCTGCTGCTGCTGCTGCTGCTGCTGCTGCTGCGGCTGCTGCTGCTGCGCTGCAGCGCGATGAGGAGAGGCCGGGTCTTCAGCATGCCAGTTTGGCTTTGCCAGATTTCATTAGCAGCAGCAAAAA
>NW_013545965.1:0-4467 GCF_000499545.2 Eimeria tenella
TCCCCAAAGACCTCAAAGCCCTCAAACCCTCTCAGCTTCCACAACTTTGCAAGTTCGCCACCACCGCTGCTGCTGCTGCTGCTGCTGCTGCTGCTGCTGCTGTGCTGCTGCCTCGCTGCTGCTCCTTCAGCTGCTGCCTTGGCTGCTGCTGCTTCTACAGCTCCCTCTCCTCTCTTCCTTCTTTCCCGCCCCCTGCTTCAGCTTTGCTGCTGCTATAGCTGTTGTTGCTGCTACTGCTGCTGCTGCTGCTGCTGCTTCCTTGCTGCTGCTCCACCTCCTTCGCGGATGCCTTTGCTTCAGCTGAGCAGCAGCAGCAGCAGCAGCAGCAGCTCCGCTCTCCCTCCTCCCCTCCCCGCTGCGGCTGCAGAGCCGCCTGCGTCGCCACCCCCGCTGCTGCTGCTGCTGCTGCTGCTGCTGCTGCTGCTGCAGGGAACTGCGCAGCGAGCTGCTGCAGGTGGTGCTGCGGGTGGGGGGCCACCTGGGCTCTTCTGTGGGGCTCGTCGAAGCTGCTGCTGCTCTTTTATTTGTTTTGGAAATTCCCAAAGATGTTTTGGTCTTCGACGTTTCGCACCAGGCCTACCCGCACAAGGCGCGCAAACCCTAAACCCTAAACCCTTTTTCAGGGTTTCCCCCGGAACCCACGCAGTCTAGGAGCAAACCCGAAAGGGCTCGCGGGACCTTTGGAGGGTTTTAGAGGGTTTGGAGAGGGTTTGGAAAGGGTTTTGGAAAGGGTTTTTAGAGGGTTTTGAGTGGGTTTTGGAATGGATTTCTAGAGGGTTTTTAGAGGGTTTTCGAAAGGGTTTTGAGAGGGTTTTGAGAGGGTTTTGAAGAGGGTTTTGAAGAGGGTTTTGAGGGGGTTTTGAGAGGGTTTTGAAGAGGGTTTTGAAGAGGGTTTTGAAGAGGGTTTTGATGAGGGTTTTGAGGGCGTTTTGATGAGGGTTTTGAAGAGGGTTTTGAAGAGGGTTTTGAGGAGGTTTTGAGAGGGTTTTGATGAGGGTTTTGATGAGGGTTTTGAGAGGGTTTTGAGAGGGTTTAGAAACTTCTTTTGGAGACCTTTGGGGATCTTTTCGAGGGCTTTCGTGGACACTTTTTAAACCCTTTTAAACCCTTTTAAACCCCTTTTAAAACCCTTTTAAAACCTTTTTGTAAACCCTTTTATGTCTCTTTTAAAGCCCATTTTAAAACCCTTTAAACCCTTATCTTGTCTCTTTCAAAACCCTTTTAATCTTTTTCAGTTCTTTTATTTCTTTTTATTTCTTTTTACTTCTTTTCATTTTTTATTTATCTTCTTTTATATCTTTTTATTTTCTCTTATTTCTTTTCATCTCCTTCAATCTTCTTCAATCTTTTTAATTTTATTTTATTTTTTTCCTTTTTTATTTTTTTAATTTTTTAAATTTCCTTAAACTCCTTCAACTCTTCTCAAACCTCCTTTCAATTTAATTAATTTAATGAATTTAATTTAATTTAATTAATTTAATTAATTTAATTTAATTACTTCAATTAATTTAATCTAATTTAATTAATTCAATTAATTTATTTTTTATTTTTTATTATTTTTAGATGCTGACTGGCCGCCGCCATTTAATGCACCGCCTGCGACAGTCTGGAGGCCTTTCGGGTTTTTTGTCTCGAAAAGAATCCATATATGATTGTTTTGGCGCTGGTAAACCCTAAACCCTAAACCCTAAACCCTAGGCGCCAAACTCTAGGCGCTAAACCCTAGGGCCGAGGGCCGAAGGCTCACGGGCGGGGCTCTTCAAAAGCGCCGCAGCTTCATGTGCTTGGCTGCGCGCTTCGCTGCAACCTAGGGTTTAGGGTTTAGGGTTTAGGGTTTAGGGTTTAGGGTTTAGGGTTTGGTGCTGCAGGCCACTCCTCCACTTCCATCAGCGCCATCCAAGGAATCTATGTGGCAAATCGCATGCAGCGGAGGCACGAGGGTTTGCACGTGGCGGTCATCGGTGCGCCAACTCTAGGGCTTAGGGTTTAGGGTTTAGGGTTTAGGGTTTAGAGTTTAGGGTTTTACAGTTTAGAGTTTAGGGTTTAGGGTTTTGGGCGAGCCGTGCGGCTGACCTGTGGGCAGCGAGCCAGCTGCTTTGGAGCAGCGCCGCTCACCCCGGCCCACCCACAGTGCAGGGCCTAGGGTTTAGGGTTTAAGGTTTAGGGTTAAGGGTTTAGGGTTTAGGGTTTGTCTTCAGGAGACGGGGGCCTCACTGGGGGCATGGCCTACGAGGCTTTAAACGCCTGCGGGTTTTTGCAGTCTCCCATTTTAGTAATTTTAAATGACAACCAGCAAGTGTCTTTGCCCACGGGTACAAACTCAGCAGGTACAAACCCTAAACCCTAAACCCTAAACCCTAAACCCTAAACCCTAAGCCCTGGCCTCGTGAGGGGTGGGGTCCCGCGGGCGCGCCATCGTTTCAGTTGCTGCAGTTAACTGCTGCTGGCAGCAGACTGCCAGACTGTGGCTTCGCTGGTGATTCTCTGAGGGTTTAGGGTTTAGGGTTTAGGGTTTGTGGCTCAGGCGGCACTGCGCCTGCCAGCGCCGTGTCTCGACACATGCGCCGTTTGCTGCAGCGGCGCAGCCTGCGGTGTCTGTCCCCCCAGCAGAAGCTGCAGCAGCTGCTGCAGCAGCTGCTGCAGCAGCAGCAGCAGCCGCAGCAGCAGCAGCAGCAGCAAGACGTCCCTGCTGTGCATGCTCCAGCTCAGGGAGAAGAGGGTGGAGCCTCTTTTTTCGAGGGTTTAGGGTTTGACTACTTGGGGCCTTTAGACGGCCACGACGTCCTGGGCCTGGTCTCGGTCTTGCAGGTTATCAAGGTCAGGGTTTAGGGTTTAGGGTTTAGGTTTTAGGGTTTAGGGTCTAGGGTTTAGGGTTTAGGGTGCAGGCGACTTGTGTTGCGGGGGTGCAAGCCCCCGTTGGGGGCTCTTTTGTCCTGCCTCATGAAGCTCAAGGCTCTCCGAAGAGGTTTAGGGTTTAGGGTTTAGGGTTTAGGGTTTAGGGTTTAGGGTTTGCGCGCAGCGCGGGGGTTTGCGGAGGCCCACTGTGCTGCACCTCAAGACAGAAAAAGGGTTTGGCTACGCCCCAGCGCTCGCAGCCCCTGACCGCATGCACGGGGTGGAGGCGGCCCCGCACTTGGGGCTGCATGCAGCCAGCAGCAGCAGCAGCAGCAGCAGCAGCCGCAGCAGCAGCAGCAGCAGCAGCAGCAGCAGCAGCGGCAGCAGCGGGGGCCCCAGCGCGGCTGCTGCTGCTGCTTCGGGTGGCTTTGCTGCCGTGGCAGCGACGGGCCAGCAGCCGCTGCTGCTGCCGCTGCCGCCGCAGCAGCAGCAGGCGCGCCCCGCTGCAGCAGCAGCAGCAGCAGCAGCAGCAGCGGGGCTTCGCCGCAGCAAACTGCCGTCGCTAACCTCCGTTTTCTCAAAAGGACTCCTCGAGTTGGCGAAAAAAGATAAAAGTGTTTTGGGAATAACAGCAGCAATGCCGGGAGGGACTGGGTTGTCAGTTTTAGGTGTACATACACCGCAGCAGCTGTACGACGTGGGCATAGCGGAGCAGCACGCAGTCACTTTTGCTGCTGGCCTCGCAGCAGCGCCAGCAGCAGCAGCAGCAGCAGCAGCAAAACCCTTCTGCTGCATCTACAGCACCTTCCTCCAAAGGGCCTACGACCAGGTCGTCCACGACGTCGCCCTCCAAAACCTGCCCGTCAGGTAAACCCTAAACCCTAAACCCTAAACCCTAAACCCTGACCCTAGACCCGAGGTCCTCGGCAGCCACGCTTAAACGCTTAACACGGCATCCTGCCGCCCCGGACAGCGCTGCCTGCCCTCTCAGGCTTTAGGGTTTAGGGTTTAGGGTTTAGGGCTTAGGCCTTAGGGTTTAGGGTTTAGGGTTTAGGGTTTAGGGTTTGGGTTAGTGAGCCTTTCGGGTTTTGCGGAGCACTGCGTCACTGGGCTGCCCGCGGCGCGCCTCGCCGGCGGCGCCCGCCGTCCAACCAGGGCCCACGGTTTAGGGTTTAGGGTTTAGTGTTTAGGGTTTAGGGTTTAGGGTTTGCGGCAGGCTAATAGTGGACCGCGCGGGCCTCGTGGGCGCAGACGGCAGCACTCACCAGGGGGCTTTTGATTTATCTCTTTTGGGCCATTTGCCGAACTTCACAGTAATGGCCCCCAGCGACGAACTCGAACTGCTGCGCATGCTCAAGGTAGGGTTTAGGGTTTAGGGTTTAGGGTTTAGGGTTTAGGGTTTGGGGTTTAGGGTTTGCGGGGGGGGGGCGGGGGAGGCACGCGTTGCTACCAGCAGCTGTCCAACTCCCGAGGGCTTGTGAAGGGTTTAGGGTTTAGGGTTTAGGGTTTAGGGTTTAGGGTTTAGGGTTTAGGGTTTGGGGTTTGGGGTGAGTGTTTGCAGACAGCGTATCTGCTAGACTCGGGCCCTTCTGCTATCCGCTTTCCGCGCCGCTCCTGCTTTGGCCTGGAAGC
>NW_013545966.1:0-4449 GCF_000499545.2 Eimeria tenella
TGCTGCTGCTGCAGCAGCAAACCCCACAGCAGCAGGCGCTCTGGTGTCTGTACAGCTGAGGCAAGCGCTGCTGCCGCTGCAGCTGCACCAGCCCCACTGCATCTTGGGCTTCAGCTCGCGCCGCGCTGCTGCTGCTGCTTCAGCTGCTGAAATTGATGCTGCTTATTTGCGGCTGCTGCTGCTGCTCGTGGGCGGGGCCTCCCGAGACAGCAGCAGCTCGCCAGCGGACTGGCTGCAGCAAACCACCAGCAGCAGCAGCAGCAGCAGCACGGACTGGATGGCCTTGTTTGTCTTTGAGAAGCTTGAGTCGTATTTTGGGGTCCCTGGTGCAGCAGGCGCTGCAGCAGGCAATGCAGCAGCAGCTGGCAGCAGCAGCAGCGGCAGCGGCAGCAAAGCGTCCAGCCGCTGCAGCAGTAACTACGGCGACAGCGAACACAACACAGCAGCAGCAGCACCAACAACAGCAGCAGCAGCAGAGGGGCAGACACAGGAAGTGTCTCCGTCTGCTTTGGATGTTTGTCTCCTCATGGGGGTTTTGTACAGGGCCCGCTGCGCCCTGCTGCAGCAGCAGCAGCAGCAGCAGCAGCCACAGTTGCTGCTGGAGCCGTTGCCGCTGGAGCAACTGCAGCAGCAGCACGACTTCCATGCAATTGCGAACGCACCTTGTGCCAGCAGCAGTAGCAGCAGCAGCAGCGAAGCGAACACTCCACGTGTGTCTCAGCAGCAACAACGGCAGCAGCAGCAGCAGCAGCAACTGCTGCTGGATTTGGACGATGGTTTCTTCCCTTCCTATCAATCTGTAGTTTGTCAAGTGCTTTGTAAGACGCAGCGCGACGCTCTCAGCAGCAGCAGCAGCAGCAGCAGCAGCGGCAAGCCTGCTTTGGTTGCTGCAGGAGAGCGGCCAGTGGTTGGCGCGGGGCCCTCAGGAGCATGCTCAGCAGCAGCAGCAACAGCAGCAGGTGACACAGCAGCAGCAGCTGGCGCCGCTGCAGCAGCAGCAGCAAAGGAAGAGGTGGGGGCCCCTGCGGGGCCCCCGCTGCTGCTGTCGCTGCTGCAGCCGCGGGCCAGCACTTTGCTGCAGTCCTTGCATGCGTTTGCTGCTGCTCTTTTGGGGTCTTTGAGGCGAGCTGAGGCGCTGCTGCAGCTCAGCGGGCAGCAGCAGCTGCTGCTGCGGAAGGAGCAGCAGCAATTCATGGCAGAAGCTGCCAGGCGCTTCAAGCCCTGGGCGCTCAAGTTCGGCGGAAACACTTAGTGAGCGCTGCTACTGCTGCTGCTGCTGCTGCTGCTGCTGGTCCTGTTGCAGCAGCAGCTGCTGCTGCTGCTTCCGCCGCTTCCGCTGCTGCGGCGGCTGCTGCTCTGCACAGTAGTGCCCCCTCTGCTGCCTGTCGCTGTTGTGTCTCCTTGCCTCTGCCTCGCTGCTGCTGCTGCTGCTGCTGCTTGTGCTGCTGCTTCCTTCTGCTGCTGCATTTGCTGCTGCTGGTTTGCGGCTGCGTGTCACTAAGAGTCTCCCTTAATGTCTGTCTCCTCGTGCGTGGGGAGTCTCCGTAGCTGGCAGCGGCCTAAGGTGCTGTGCGTGTCTCTGTGTGCTGCTGCTGCTGCTGCTGCTGCTGCAGCTGCTGCTGCCCGTCCCCGCTTTCCCCCGTCGAGCTGCTGGTGGAGGAACACCGCGCGCTGCCTGTGGGGTGGGAGTTTGAGGTGTCTCCTCACCCCCTTGCTGTTGCAGTGCAGCAGCACAGCTTCATTTTGCTGCGGCTGCTGCTGGCGGACAGGCCTGCAGCAGCAGCAGCAGCAGCAGCAGCGGAGGGCACGGAAGATGCTGCTCAGTACGTTGCTGCTGCCATACAAGAACTTGCAGCAGCAAACCCCAACGGGGTCTTCACTGCCGGTGTACGTCGAGCTGCTGCTGCTGCTGCTGCTGCGGCTGTTCTGTAGCTGCGTAGGCGCAGCTCGCGCTGCTGCTGCTGCTGCTGCTGCTTCTGCTGTTGTTGCCGCGCTGCTGCCGCGAGACCTCCAGGCCCCGTGAGCCGCCGCCGCCACCGCCGCCGCTGCTGCTGCTGCTGCTGCTGCTGCAGGACGACCTGGGTGAGGGGAGCAACTTGTACCACTTTGCTGCCTTCAGCGGCAGCGAGCCGCTGCTGCTGCTGCTGCGGCACGAGCTGGGGGGCGAAGTGTGGGGCCCCTTAATGCTGTCCAAAAATGCATGCGGCTGCACGCCAGCAGAAGTGGCGCTGCGGACCCACAGGCGCGAACGCAGCTTCACTGCTGCAGTCCTTGCTGCAGACGCTGCGGCCAAACGGGTGCTGCTGCTGCTGCTGCTGCTGCTGCTGCAGGGCTGCTGCTGCAGGGCTGCGGATGCATTGTTGCTGCTGCTGTGCCTGCTTTTGCAGCGCTGCTGCTGCAGGGCTGCTGCTGCAGTGCTGCTGATGCAATGGTGCTGCAGTGCTGCTGCTGCTTCTGCAGTGCTGCTGCTGCTGCCGAACTGCGGGTCTGTTTCTGTGCTGCTGCTTGCGCCTCAGCTGCTGCAGTACTGCGCGTACACCTCGCGGCGCTCCGTGAACTTGGTGCTGCTGCTGAAGCTGCTGCTGCTGGCAGCAGCTGCTGCAGCAGCTCCGCTTTTGCTGCTCCGGCTTGCTGCTTGTCCCCTGCTGCTGGCCGCTCAGGACGTGCCCCCGTGGCTGCTGCGCGCCGTTGCCTTTGCTGCAGCAGCAGCAGCAGAGGTAGCAGCAAAGCAGGTGCGGCTGCTGCAGCAAAGCTGCTGCTAGTCTGTTTTCCCTTCTGCTGCACCTCTTTGTTCCGTTCCCTTCGCACCTGCTGCTGCACCTGCTGCTGCTGTTGCTGCTGCTGCAGAGCGGAGACAGCGAGGGCTGGTTTGCTGTGAAGGTCAGCTCCGTCTGCGGCTGCTGTTTGTTCTTTCCTTCTTTTCTCAAGGCGCTGCTGCTGCCGCCTTTCTCCTTGTAAGTCCAGCAGCGGCACTAGCAGCAGCAGCAGCAGCTGCTGCTGTTGCTGCTGCTGCCAAGTAGGATGAGTTTGTTTTTGTTTTTCCGCTGTTGTCTCGTGTCTTTTTTGCTTTTTATTTTTTTTCATCTGCAGCACAGAAATGGAATAACAGCAGCAGCAAACTGTGTCTCTTCAGGTGCTGCAGTATCTCTTTCTCTGTGTTTGCTGTTGCTGCCGCCGAGGGAAGTTTGCTGCAGTGTGCTGCCGCATTTGAGTCCCTTATCTCTTGCTGCTGCTGCTGTCTGCTGCAGCTGCGGCGCTGCCCGCGACTTGCTGCGGCTCTTCTTGCTGGGGCTCTTCATTTCCTGGGTCTCCAGCTGCAGCAAACTGCTGGCAGCAGCAGCAGCAGCGCCTGAGGTGGGGGAGCAGACTGCTTGCTGCTGCTGCTGCTGCTGTTGCTGCGTTGCCGCTGTTGCTGCTGCTGCGCTCCAGCTTCTTCAAAGGGGGCCAATATATTGTGGAAGTCTTGGGGGCCCCCGAGGCCTTTGGGGCCCCCCCGGACTCCATATATGGTTTGGCGCTGGCGCAGGCGGGGCTGTTTTGTTCCTGCTGCTGCACTGCTGCTGCTGTGGCTGCTGCTGCTGCTGCATCTTTGTGTGCTGCTTCGAATGGAATTAAAAAGAAAAACAAATAAAGACTTCAGCATTAGTTGGGGTGTATGTACAGGTCTTGCGGCTGCTGGCGCGCCACTGCTGCTGCTGTCTCTCTTTTTGTCTCTCTCATTTTTTCTTTCACTTCAAGAACTGGCTGGCAGCAGCTTCGCAGCAGCTGCAGCAGCTACTGCAGCAGCAGCTGCAGCAGCTGCTGCAGCGCTCCTTTCCAGGTAAAGAGACACTGCAGCTGCAGCAGACCCAACAGCATCAGCGTTCAGCAGCAGCAGCAACAGCAGCAGAAGCCACAGCAGCAGCAGACTCGAAGCCGTTTACATCTTCTGTTTCTTTTGTCTGCTGCTGGCATTGAAGTACTTTTGTTTTAATTTTTTCTTTTTTTTGCTGCCTCCTTTGTCTCTATTCATTATTTAATTTATTTCTTTTTTTATTTTTGTTCTCCCTCAGAGGCCTCTCGGTCGTCTCTTGAGGAAAAGAGAACAGCAAAGACTCGTGCCGCGTCTGCTGCTGCTGCTGCTGCTGCTGCTGCTGCGGGTCAGCAGCAGCAGCAGCAGCAGCAACAGCAGCGGCAGCAGCGGCAGCAGCAGGAAAGAGAAGGAAGAGCAAAGCCTCTTCTTCGCCCTTTCCAGTTCGGTGAGGCTCCGCTGGCTCCATTCTGAAATTCAGGGTTTAGGGTTTAGGGTTTAGGGTTTAGGGTTTAGGCCGTCAGCGGGCGCTGGCTCTGGCGCTCCGCCCTCTGTTGCCTCTCCCTGCTCATCTGCTAACATCCAAATTAATTATTTTTATTTATTATTTTTTATTTATTTATTTATTTATTTATTTATTATTATTTATTTTTTCATTT
>NW_013545967.1:0-4449 GCF_000499545.2 Eimeria tenella
CAACAATGCAGAGGCGGTGAGTCGCGAGGGTGCAGGAGACCCTGCCGCACATCCTGGCCTCCGGCGTCGGGGTTTAGGGTTTAGGGTTTAGGGTTTAGGGTTTAGGGTTTTACTTCGTTCTTCTTTTCTATTTTTTCTAATAAAAAAGTACACGCAGCTGTATATACGCCACAGGGGCTGCGCCTCTCACCCATCTCGCAAGACCGGGGCCCCGGGGGGCCCCTAAACCCTAAACCCTGAACCCTAAACCCTAGACCCTAGACCCTAGACACTAAACCATAAAACCTAAACCCTAAACCGTAAGCTGTATGCCTTTTGACGTAGACATTTAATACTAATAAAACCTCAATATTGCCTTAACCCTCATAATCTCCAAACCCTTGTAAACCCTAGAAACTCATAAACCCGAAGCTCTCTAAACCCTAAACCCTAATTTTCACTAAACCCTAACGCGCTCTAGACCTTAGTAAACCCTAAAGCCTGGTAAATCCTGATAAATCCTCGACCCTAGTAAGCTCTAAACCCTAAATCTTTCTAAACCCTAAATCCTCTAAAGCCCCACGCCCTCATAAACCGTAAGCCCTAATTCAGCGTAAACATTGAAAAATCCTAGACCCAAGAGTACGATGTAAACCCTGGTAAGCCCTTAACCGAAGAACGCCCTCCTTCAAACCCTAAACCCTAAACCCTAAACCCTAACGAGGCTTACGCCCCGATAAGCACGAAACCCTAATATGCTCCAAACCCTAGCAAAACCCTAAACCCTGATTATCTCTAGACCGCAGTAAGCCCTAATCCCTGATAAACCCTAAACCCTGATGAACCCCAGTTTCCGATGCTCCCCAAACCCTAAAACCTAAACCCTAAACCGTAGGCCTTAATCCCCAACACATAAACCCTCGTTCTTAACGCTGATAAACCCTATACCCTGAAAAGCGCTAGACCCTAAGTAAACCCTAAACCCTAATAACCCAAAACCGTAATAAACCCTAAACCGCAATAAACCCTAAACCCTAGTAAACACTAAGCCCTAGTAAGCCCTAAACCCTAAACCCTAAAAATACCCTAGAAAGCCTGATGAACCATAAACCCTCATAACCGCTAAACCCTAAGCCTCGAACTTGACCGTCATAAACCCTAAACCCTCCCAAACCCTAGACCCTCTCAAATCCTAAACCCTAAACCCTAAACCCTAGACGAAGGGTTTGGCCAGCGCGAGGCAACGAGAAGTGCATTTTTGCAAATTGCATTAAAGGCACTTCATGCTTCATTTAACAATTAAACAGAAATAATAAATATAAATAAATATAAAATAAATTTAAAAAAATAAATAATTAATTAAAACAAATATATAAATAAATAAATAAATAATAGACCTTAAATAAATTCAAGCAGTTCTGCTGCTGCTGCGTCATTTCCCTTTAAGAGATAAGAAAAGAAACAAGATAAAATAAATAAAAACCAATTAGCTGCAGCAGCAGCAGCAGCTACTGCTGCTGCTGCTGCTGCTGCAGAAGCTCCTACTGCTGCTGCTGCAGCAAGAAACTGCTGGGTTGCTGCCGCTGCAGCGAGAAGCTGCTGCGGGTGCCGCCGCTGCAGCGAGAAGCTGCTGCAGCTGCTGCTGCTGCAGGAGAAGCTGCTGCAGCTGCTGGTGCAGCAGAAACTGCTACGGCTGCTGCTGCTGTTGCTGCTGCAGCAAACGCTGCTGCAGCTGCAGCAGAAGCTGCTGTGGCTGCCGCTGCGGCTGCCGCTGCAGCAGCAACAGCCACCTACGCAGCTGCTGCGCTGCAGCAGTTTCTGGTGCAGCTACAGCAAAAACTGCTGCCGCTGCTGCTGCTGCTGCTGCTGTTGCTGCTGCTGCTGCTGCTGTTGCTGCTGCTGCTGCTGCTCTTATACTTCATCGTCCTGCAGCAGCATATTTGGAATGCCTTTAGAGACGGGATATTCTCTTTGGCAGCAGGGGCAGACCAGGGTGCCTTCCATGATGTCCAGCTGAGCCAAAACCCTAAACCCTAAACCCTAAACCCTCAAACCCTTGTGACGCAGCTTTGGAACTAAGAATGGGCCGCAGGTAAAGGACGAGGGTTTAGGGTTTAGGGTTTGGCCACGCCCTCAAGTGAAGACCTCGCGAAGCAAGGCCCTGCCGCTCAAGGTCTAGGGTTTAGGGTTTAGGGTTTAGGGTTTAGGGCTTACGTCCAGAACTGCAGACTGAAAAGCTCTCAAGAAATTGTCGTCGTTTTTGTCGCTCTCGGAGACAGTGGGCGGGAGGTCGATGCCAAGCTGCACTCAAACCCTAAACCCTAAACCCTAAGCCCTAAACCCTAAACCCTGCCAAACCCTCCTACACCCTCCCAGGCCCCCAAGCAGCCACCAGCGGCCCTGGGGAGCCGCGCAAACCCTAGCAGCGCCTGCCCGCGGCTGGAGTTAGGGTTTAGGGTTTAGGGTTTAGGGTTTAGGGTTAAAGACCTCTGCTGCAGTTTGCCTCAAGGCCCCCCAGTCCAGCTTCTGCAGCAGCGACAGCAGCAGCTGCCGCTGCAGCTGCGTCTCCTCTTTGACAGCAGCAGCAGCAGCAGCATCTTCAGCTAACTTTATCTTCAAAGGATAGCCCCCAGAGCACTGGCGGCGGTTGCTGCAGCACAAACCCTAAACCCTAAACCCTAGGAACTCGCACGGTCACGGCTCCAGCCGGGAAGGTGGAAATGAAGCAGCAAGGAGAAAGAAGTAGAAGCTAGGGTTTAGGGTTTAGGGTTTAGGGTTTGGGGCCTGTGGCTCTGAGGGTCTCAGCATCGCAAAGGGGCCTCCTGAATCGAAATTCCTGCTGCTGCTCTTGCTGCTGCTGCTGCTGCTGCTGCCTGCTTACCACATTAAAAGATTATGAGTAAGAAGGCGCATTTTCTTGAGGGCTTCGGACCAAACCCTAAACCCTAAACCCTAAACCCTAATATTGAAGGCAAACAAGGTACCCAAACAAGTCAACCCCCTGAAATAAACTCTAAACCCTAAACCCTAGAGTCCAGGCCTTAAGGAGATAATGTTAGAAAATGATTCGCGCGAGCGAAATTGGGCCTCCAAACCCTAAACCCTAAACCCTAAACCCTAAGGCGTCGGCAGCACCCGGAGCTGCGCCTCCTTTGCTTTTGCAAGTTAAGACCTGCAGTGACAGTTTCAGCGCTATAAAAATGAATCAACAAAACCCTAAACCCTAAACCCTAAACCCTAAACCCTCCTAGCGCCTGTGGGGCCCCCGTGGAGGGACACGAGGGGCCCTGGAGCTGCGTCTTCTGCTGCTGCTTCTAGGGTTTAGGGTTTGAAGTTTAAAGCAAACAAATAATTACTAAAGTAAGGTTTAGGGTTTTAAAATTAGGGTTTACCGTATCCTTTGCTGCTGCAGTCCCGCCATCTACTAACCCGAAACCCTAGAAACGCTGAACCCTAACCCCTACAAACCCTAAACCATACAAACCCTAAACCCTACAAACCCTAAACCCTAAAGGCCAGGCCTTCTCCCGCCAGCCAACCCTCCTCCGGCACTGGCAGCCGCCCTCACTAGATCAAAACCCTAAACCCTAAATCTGTGGTTGCGAAGCCCCCCCCAGTTCAGGCGCCTACGCGCCATCAAGCCCCAAACCCTAAACCCTAAACCCTAAACCCTCACTAAACCCTAGACTTTCGGCACTAAAAAGAAACGCCCAGCTGTTCCTGAGGTTCACAGCCCCCAAACAACCTCAGCAGCAGCAACTGCTCCCGCTGCTGTTGTTGCTGCAACTGTTGCTGCTGCAACTGTTGCTGCTGCAACTGTTGCTGCAACTGCCGTTGCTGCAACTGCCGTTGCTGCTGCTGCTGCAACTGTTGCTGCTGCAACTGCCACTGTTGGTGGTGTTGCAGTTGCTGCTGCAGCAGCAACTGCTGTTGTTGCATTTGCTGCTTCAGCAGCTGTTGGTTGTGTGTTTGCTGCTGCTTGCTGCTGCTCCTGCCGCTGTTGCTGGCGTTGCTGTTGCTGCTGCTGCTGCTGCAGCTGCTGCTGCCCAGATTAAGAAGGAAGCAGCGAGAAGGAAGCAGCTTGCCTCTCTTCTTCAAGTGTACGTACACCTCAGCCGCGTCGGGGGCGGCCAACAGCTTTTTAATTTTCATTACATTTTTAATTTACAACAAAAATATTAATTTTTGCATTAAATGTATTTATAATAAATGATCTATTTCATAATTCTCATTTTCATTTGCTTTACTTTTGGGCTCTTGCCTCGCTTTTGATTAATGCGCTATTCCGTTCTGTGCTGCTGCTGCTGCTGCTGCCGCAGCTGCTACTACTGCTGCTGCTGCTGCTGCTGGTGCTACTGCTGCTGCTGCTGCCGCTGCCGCTGCTGGCGCTATTGCTGCCGCTGCTGCTGCTGCTACCGCTGCTGCTGCTGCTTCTTCTAATGCTGCTGCTGCTGCTGCTGCTTCCGCTGC
>NW_013545968.1:0-4473 GCF_000499545.2 Eimeria tenella
GCAGCTGCTGCTGCTGCTGCTGCTGCTGTTGCTGTTGCTGCTGCTGCGCCTGTCTTGTTTTAATTCTTTCGCAGCTTTCAGCTGCTGCTCTTTTCTGCTGAAGAAGCTGCAGGCCCCACGTGAGGCATCGGGCTGATCAGCAGCAGCAGCAGCAGCAACAGTAGCAGCAACTGCGGCAACTGCAGCAACAGCAGCAGCAGCAGCTTCCACAGCAGCCAGTTTTGCTTGACTTGTAGCTTTAAATTGCTGCTGTTGCGCCGCGAGCAGCCGCAGACGCAGCAGAATCTGCAGCGCACGGTGCTGCAGCAGCAGCGTTCCCCTGCGCAGCAGCAGCAGCAGCAGCAGCTGCTGCTGCCGCAGCAGCAGCAGCAAAATGATGGACCGGCTGCTTGTGCTGCGGCTGCTGGGCACCGAGGAGGAGCCGCCCCCGTACTCGCGCTTCCGGGAGCTGCAGCAGCAGCTGCAGCAGCTGCCGCCGCTGCAGCAGCAGCAGCTGCTGCAGTACATCCTGGAAACAGTGCAGCACAGAGCAGCAACAGCAGCAGCAGCAGCAAACCCTTTCCTCGCCTACAAATGTGCCCGCCTCTGCACGCTGCTGCTGCGTGAGGGCCCCTATGCCTTTAAGCCGCTGCTGCGCAGCAGCAACCCAAACCCTCTGAGGGCCCTCGAGACCTTCAGGTAAACCCTAAACCCTAAACCCTAACGCTAACCCTAAACCCTAACGAGGTGCAGTTTCGAAGAGCGCTTAAAAGGGCAGCAAAAGAAGCAGGATGGGGACTAGCTGCAGGTGGCAAGGGCCACTGGTTTAGGGGGTTTAGGGTTTAGGGTTTAGGGCTTAGGGTTTGGAGTGGACTGCAGGGCCCCGCCCCATCCTATTCTTGGTGAAGCTCCTGTTGCTGACGCTCGCGCTGAAGCAGCAAATGCTTTGGGGCTGCTGTTTGCTGACAGCAGCAGCAGCAGCAGCAGCGGCAGCAGCGGGCGGCTGGCAGCCATTGAGAACCCCAGCTGCCTGGCGCTGCAGCAGCAGCAGCAGTACAGCGCAGCAGCAGCAGCAAGCGAACAAGCCCTCAAGCTTGTTGCTGATGCTGCTGCTAAGTATCTTCCTGCTGCGCTGCAGCGGCGGCTGCCTTCCCTGGGGGCCCCCTACTTCAGCAGCAGCAGCAGCAGCAGCAACAGCAGCAGCAGCAGCAACCATGGGGGGTACGTGGCTGCTGGCTTCGCGCAGCCGGTGCAGCGGGGCTTCGGCAGCAGCAGCAGCAACAGCAGCAGCAGCTCTTCTTACATGCCTGCAACACTGCAGCAGCAGCAGCAGCAGCAGCAGCAGGGGCGGAGCCCCTGGTCGCCCCCGCCCTCGAGCCACTACACGGCGCCCTCCCCCGCTTCGCTGGCAGCAACCAGCAGCAGCAGCAGCAGCAGCAGCAGCAGCAGCAGCAGCAGCAGCAGCAGCAGCAGCAGCAGCCCGGGGGCGTACGAAGCAGGCGTTGTTGCTGAACTTGCTGCAGTCTCGGGAATGCGGCTGCGGCCTTCTGCTGCTGCACTGCGCGACTTTACGCAGCGTGCTGCTCCTCTGGACCCTTTGCTGCTGTGCTGCTTGCTGCAGCAGCAACTTGCAAAGACAGACTTGCTCTGGGCCTCCAAGCTCAGGCTGCTGCACGGAATCAAAGTGCGCACTCCTGCTGCTGCTGCTGCTGCTGGTCCTGCGGTCGCTGTTGCTGCTGCTGCTGCTGGTCCTACGATCGCTTACGCTGCTGCTGCTGCTGCTGCTACGATCGCTGTTTCTGCTGCTGCTGCTGCTAGGATCGCTTTCCCTGCTGCTGCTGCTGCTACGGCCGCTGTTGCGGCTACTGCTGGCGTGCGGATGATTTTGCTGCTTTGCGGCTGCTGCTGTTGCAGGGAATTGCTGCTGCTGCTTTTGAGTGTGCTGCTGCAGGCACTGCTGCAGCAAGAGCAGCAGCAGCAACAGCAGGAGGGCCGCTGCAGCTTTCTTTCTGCTGCAGCAGCGAACCTGCAGCAGCAGATCAGTGACTGCAGCAAAACCCCCCAGCTGCAAGCAATAGCAGAGGAAGTGCTGCTGCTGTTGCGGTCAGTGGATTCTGCTGCTGCAGACGAGGAGGACTCCGAACCAGCAGCTGCAGCATCTGCTGCTGCTGCGCCTGGTGCTGCTGCACCGTCTGCTGACTTGCTTATGCTGGAACAACCAGCAGCAGCAGCAGCAGCAGCAGATTCTGGTTCCCTCTTAGACGATTTGCTGAGACCAGAGCCGGCTCCAGCAGCAGCAACAACAGCAGCAGCAACACCAGCAGCAGCAACACCAGCAGCAGCAGCTGCTGCTGCTGCTGCGCCATCCCTAAACCAGGTCAGCAGCGCACTGTACGCGCTTCTGAGCCTAGGTTTAGGGTTTAGGGTTTAGGGGTATAGGATTTAGGGTTTGCCTTCACTGTAATGCTCAAGGTTTAGGGTTTAGGGTTTAGGGTTTAGGGTTTGCGCTTTTGCCTTCAGGCGGACAGCTTAGATCTGCTGCTGGGTGGAGGACCCTCAGCTGCTGCAGAGCCCCCCAGTAGGCATAAGGGTTTAGGGTTTAGGGTTTAGGGTTTAGGGCTCAGACACAAGGGGCTTGAGCGGCGCAGGAGCTTGTGCGAAGGCTCTAGGGTTTAGGGTTTAGGGTTTAGAGTTTGGGTCTTGCGATTTCCTGCAGCGGCGCTTTTCTCGGGCCTGCAGCTGAAAGACAAAGATAAGCCTGTTGCTGCTGCTGCTGCTGCTGCTGCAGCACCTGCTGCTGCTGCCCCAGTGTCTTCCCCGTTCGCCTTTGCTGCTGCAGCTCGCCCCCCTGCCTTGCAGCAGCAGCAGCAGCAGCAGACGCAAAACATATTGTTGCTGTCGCCGCTGCAGTCCCCCAGTACAGCAATGACAGCAGCAGGAACAGCAGCAACAGCAGCAGCAACAGCAACAGCAGCAACAGCGACAACAGCAGCAGCGAAGCAGTCATGGGAAATAGACCTCCTGGAGGCGGCCACTGCTGGCCCCACTCTGCTGCAGCAGCAGCAGCAGCAGCCGCAGCAGCAGCAGCCGCTGCTGCTCGATGTTGCAGCGGATGCAGTGCCTGTCCAACTGCAGCAGCAGCAGCAGCAGCAAACAGCAAGCTACGGTGCTTCTTTGCTCCCTTCCTTGGAGCAGCAACAGCAGCAACAGGCTTCTCGCTTTGCTGCATTGCAGCCGCAGCAGCAGCGGCCGGCAGTCCCGGCGTTCGCGTTCGTTGCTGCTGCTGCCGTGCCTCGGCAGCAGCAGCAGCAGCAGCAGCAGCAGCAGCAACAGGCCAAGTTCCCCGCTGTTGCTGCAGGCAGCAGCAGCAGCAGCGACGGCGGGTTCACCGCCTTCTCTCTCATTGCAAAGTAACAAGTCATCCATAGATGACAGCTAGCTAGCTAGCCAGCTAGCTAGCTAGCTAGCTAGCTAGACTGGCTAGCTAAGTGGCGACCCCACAGCTAGCTGGTCTACTGATTCTGGCTAGCCAGCTAGCTGCACCCAGCGAGCGGTCTATTCAGCTATTCAGCTAGCCGCTTGTAGCTGGCTAGCTAGCTAGCCAGCTAGCTAGCTAGCTAGCCAGCTAGGTAGCTAGCTGCTGCAGTATCGTAGCGCAGCTAGCTGGCTAGCTGGCTGTCGCGCGGCTAGCTGGCTTGCCAGCTGGCTAGCTAGATATCATGCAGCAGGCCAGCTAGCCAGCTAAATGTCCTGAGGCTAGCTGGCCAGCTAGCCAGCTAGCTAGTTGGCTGGCTAGCTAGCTAGCTAGCCAACTGGCTAGCTAGCTAGCTAGCTGGCTAAGCAACTGGCGAACTTTTGAGCTGCGGAGGGCAGCAGCCGCAGTAGATAAGGAGCGGCCAAACCCTAAACCCTAAACCCTAGCGAGCAGATACATAATTTCTTCAATTATGTTTGTTTCTATTTTGAATTAATTTGTTCAAATAAGTTATTTAACTAATTATTTCATTTGTTTCATTTATTATTTCTTTCTCTCGCGTCGAGTCCATGCGTTCAATTCATGCTGCTGCTGCAGCTGTTGCTGCTGCTGCAGTTAGTGCTGCAGCTGTTGATGCTGCAGCAGTCGACTGTGCAGCAGCTGATGCTGCAGCTGTTGCTGCTGCAGCTGTTGCTGCCGCAGCTGTTGCTGCTGCAGCAGTTGATACCGCAGCTATTGCTGTTGCTGCTGCAGCTGTTGCTGCTGCAGCTGTTGCTGCTGCAGCTGTTGCTGCTGCAGCTGTTGCTGCTGCTGTTGCTGCTGCAGCTGTTGCTGCTGCAGCTGTTGCTGCTGCAGCTGTTGCTGCTGCAGCTGTTGCTGCTGCAGCTGTTGCTGCTGCAGCTGTTGCTGCTGCAGCTGTTGCTGCTGCAGCTGTTGCTGCTGCAGCTGTTGCTGCTGCAGCTGTTGCTGCTGCAGCTGTTGCTGCTGCAGCTGCTGCTGCTGGAGCTGCTGCTGCTGCG
>NW_013545969.1:0-4428 GCF_000499545.2 Eimeria tenella
TGAAGGCGTACGACTGCAGCAGCAGCAGCAGATTCAGCAGCAGCAGCAGCAGCAGCAGCGGCTGCCTGGACGTCTGGACTGCCCACCCATCAGCTGTAATGGACCTGCAGCAAATCTGCTGCGGCAGCAGCAGCAGCAGCAGCAGCAGGGACTGGATAGTGGCTTCAGGCGACTCAGACGGGGGGGTTTACATTTGGGCCCTAGACCCTAAAGCTCTCCTCAGGGGGCCCCAGGGGCCCCTCCTAAACCCTCAGGGGCCCCTCCTAAACCCTCAGGGGCCCCTCCTAAACCCTCAGGGGCCCCCGCTAAACCCTCAGGGGGCCCCTCTAAACCCTTAGGGGCCCCTTCTTGGCCATCTAGTGCCCCCGCTAAACCCTCAGGGGCCCCTTTTAAGCCCTTCGGGACCCCTGGCAAACCCTTGGGGGCCCCGAACCCTTGGGGGCCCCTGCTAAACCCTCAGGGGCCCCCGGGGGCCCCTGGGAAGCAACTGCGCACAGGGGCCCCCTTTAGAAAGTTGGGGCTGCTGCTGCTGGCTGATTCCATGGCTAGCTGAAGTGGCTAGTGCGGCAGCTAGCTAGCTAGCTAGCTGGCTGTCTAGCTAGCTAGCTAGCTGGCTAGCTAGCTGCTTAGCTAGCTAGTTAGTTAGCTAGCTAGCTAGCTAGCTGCCCAGCTAGCCAGTAGCTGCTGGGCTTGCTGATACAATTAAGACAGTGATGAAGTGCATGTGCAGAAGTTCTATAGCTAGCTAGCGGGTCAGCTAGCTAGCGATTTAGCTAGCTAGGGGGCCAGTTAGCTGTAGACCTCGCTAGCTAGAAAGCCAGCTAGCTAGCCAGCTGGCTAGCCAGCTAGTTAGCCAGCTTGGTAGCTGATCAGCCAGCAAGAGAGCCACTTCGGCAGCCTGACAGCTAGCTAGCTAGCTAGCCAGCTAGCCAGCCAGCTAGCCAGCCAGCTAGCTAGCCGATGGACTGGCGAGAGGGCCACATAGGCAACCTAGCGGCTATCTGGCCAGCTAGCTAGCTAGCTAGCTAGCTGGCTAGCTGGCTGGCTAGCTAGTTGGCTAGCTAGCTGGATGGCTCGCTGGGTAGCTAGCTGGATAGCTCCAGCTAGCTAGCTAGCTGGCTAGCTGGCTTTTAGAGAGACAGGGAGCCTAGGGCTTCTGGGTCCAAGTCCGGGTGGCGAGACAAGAAGTCCTTCAAAACCGCCCTGCAGCAGCCGCAGCCCCAAACCCTAAACCCTAGAACCTTCGACCCAAACGCTAAACCCTAAAACCTTCGCCTCAAACCCTAAAACCCTGGTCCCAAACCCTAAGCCCTGTCTTTTCTGTCCCCAAACCCTAAACCCTGTCTTTTTTGGCCCCAAACCCTAAACCCTAGAACCTTGGCCCCAAACCCTAAACTCTTGAACTTTGGCCGCAAACTTTGAAATCTGGAACCGTGGCCCCAAACCCTAAACCCTAGCAGTTGGACCCAAACCCTAAACCCCAGAACTGCAAGCAAAACGCGAACTGGGGTTTAGGGTGTAGCCTCACAAGTAATCCCCGCTGCTTAAAATGGCTGGGGGGCCCCCAGCAGCCATAGCATTGAACAGCAGCAACCTGAGCAGCCGCAGCAAGAGCAGCAGCAAGAACAGCAGCAGCAACAACGTTGGGAGCAAGGCAAAAAAGAGCAGCAGCACAAGCCGCTGCATTGGCAGCAGCAGCAGCAGCAGCGACTGCCCTTTGCTCGCTAGGCGTTGCAGCTCAGCCTCAGGGGGGCTAGGGTTTAGGGTTTAGGGTTTAGGGTTTAGAGCGCTACCCGCAAGGTGGAGAGAGACGAGGAGCTAGCGGCAGCAGCAACCGCCAAGCCAGTTCAAATAAAGCAGCGAATTCTTTTGCTGCAGCAGCAGCCAACTGCTGTGCTGCTGCAGCATCCGCTGCATCCGCTGCATCCGCTGCATCGGCTGCTGCTGCTGCTGCTGCTGCTGGTGTCCTGCAGCTAAATGCAGCAGCATCAAGAACTGCACACAGATCTGCTGCGCTGCCCTCAGCAGCAGCGAGGAACTGCTCGGCTTCTTCTGCTGTTTTTGCTGCTGCTGCAGCCGTGTCAGTTGCTGCAGCTGCTTCGGCAGCAGCTGGCGGCGCATCCATTGTTGCTGCTGGTGCTTCTTCTGGTGCTTCTGCTGCTGCTTCTGTAGCTGTCGACCCGGTGGGGGCCTCTGGCTCAGCTTGTGCTGCTGCTGCTGGTGCTGCTGCTTCTGTGCCATCAGCACGCAGCAAGTCCTGCTGCAGCTGCAGCAGCAGCAACCGAACGGTGTCGCTTTCCCGTAGTCCACTCTGCATACAGCAGCAGCAGCAGCAGCAGAAACTGCAGAAAGAAAAGCAACGATAGTGGCTGCCGAAGTGGAAAGTGCGGCACAAACAGCAGCAGCAACAGCAGCAGCAACACCAGCAGCAACAGATTGAGTAAGGCAAGTCACCTGCTTCAGCGCTGAGCAAAAAAATGCCACATCTCGAAGAGGCAGCAGCATTTTGCACCTGCTGCTGCTGCTGCTCCCGCTGTTGCTGCTGTCGCTGCTGTTGCTGCTGCTGCTGTGGCTCTGTAAAGCTGCTGCGCTCTTGAGGGCCGCAGCAATCCTGCTAAAGAGGCGACGGGCCAAAGACAGTGGCACTGCAGCAGCACAATGCAGCAGCAGCAGCAGCAGCAGCAGCAGCAGCCGATCTCAGATTGGGCCCTGCAGCATCACCGTAACAGCAGCAGCTGCAGCAGCAGAAGCAGCAGCAGCAGCATACTCTCATATTCCGTAGCAGCAAAAAGTCCTCCACTAATCCGCAGCAGCAGACGAGGGGCCAGCAAAGCGGGATGCGCCCAATTCTGCAGCAAACCACACCGGACCCTAAACCCTAAACCCTAAACCCTAAACCCTAGGCCCTTAGGCTCAACTTCAAGAACAGCAACAGCAGCGGCAGTTGCCTCTATCCCAGCAGCAGCAGCAGCAGCAGCGGCAGCAGCAACAGTGTACCAGGAGGCTCGGGCTTGCATCCCGCAGCGTCTGCTGCACCAGCTGCTCCATTGCTGATGCTTGCTGCTGCTCTTGCTGCTGCTGCTGCTCCTGCAGCTGCTGCTGCTGCAGCAGCGGCTCTGCTGCAGCAGCCAAGTGCTTAGCTAGCTGCTGCTGCAACGCGAACCGCTGGTGCAGCAGCAGCACAAAAGATGGGAGCCACGGAGTCAGTGTGTGAGCGTCCAAAGCCAGCAACCTGCACATAAACCCTAAACCCTAAACCCTAAACTCTAAACCCTGAACCCTAAACCCTAAACCCTGAAGAGTAAACCCTACACGCTTGTTATCATTGCTAAAGCTTAAATGCATGCCAAGAAAAGCCAGCACCTACACGGCAGGTCCCAATATACATGCCCTAGCGAATAGTAAACCCTAAACCCTAAACCCTAAACCCTAAACCCTAAACCCTCACCGCTGGGCTACCGCATTGATCGTCTCGTGGCCAAATGACCCGCGGAGCGTTCGCCTGTTTGCTGCTGCTGCAGCAATAGCTGCTAGAGAAGGAGCAGAAGCCACAGGGGCAGCCTGCAGAAACACTCGTAAACCCTAAACCCTAAACCCTAAACACTAAACGCTAAACCCTAAACCCTATATCCAAAAAGCAAGGCTCCAACAAGCAGACTGCTGGGTATAGAATCATGCCTGGCGCAGCTGCAGAGTCAGCAACGCCTGCTGCTACTGCTGCTGCTTGTGCTGCTGTCTTGTGCTGCTGCTGCTGCTGCTGCTGCAGTACCTGGTGCAGGTGCAGCGCGAGAGCAGCAGCAAACTTGCGGCCTTGGAAGAAAACCCCCGAGGGTTTAGGCAGATAGCGAATCCGAGTGACACGTCGCTGGGAGGATTCCCAGGCTTCCATGCTGCGCATTACAAACCCTAAACCCTAAACCCTAAATTCTCGCTGGCGCTCAGTATGGCGCGATGCAACAGCGCATCCAATCCTGTCTGTTGGTCTCCAGAACCCTAAAGGAAAAGATGGGGGTTTGCTCCTGACTCTCCGGCAAATTAGCTCTAGGGTTTAGGGATTAGGGTTTAGGGTTTAGGGTTTACTCGACGGGGTCCATTGACTGCCAAGTGCGAGGCGGCGGCGGCGGTGGTTTAGGGGGCAGCAATCCAGCGCCCTGTGCCATGTGGAGCTCCTCCTTCAAACAAGAAAAAATTAGGGTTTAGGGTTTAGGGTTTAGGGTTTGGGGTTTAGGTGGCTGGGCATCGGACAAAACCCTGAAGCGTGTTACGTGCGCGAGACCAGCCTGTTCCCTTCCAGGTCTCTCCGTTCTTCGGGGTTTTGTTTTAGGGTTTAGGGTTTAGGGTTTAGGGTTTAGGGTTTAGGGTTTACTGCGGTCATGATGGCTGCTTTCGCAGAGAGCGGCGTCGCCTCAACTAAAGACAGAAAACCCT
>NW_013545970.1:0-4428 GCF_000499545.2 Eimeria tenella
GGGTCTTGGGGGGCCCCCCCGCGCCTGCAGCCCCACAGGGGCCCCTCAGCTGCTGGGGCCTCCCAAGGGGCCCATGGGGGCCCCCCGCGCCTGCGCTGCTGCGGGGCCCCCGGAGCCCGCGGGGGCCCCCCTGAACCCTGGTGACCCCGGGGGCCCCCGGCTCAAGAGGCCCCCAGGGGGCCCCTGCAGACGCTGGCAGGCAGCTCTAGACGAGTGGGGGCCCCCAAATGCCGCCAGCAGGCGCTGCTGCCTGCAGGAGCCTCCGCTGGGGCCCCGGGGGCCCCCGAAAAGCAGGGAAGGGGACCCCGGGGGCCCCTGTGGGCAGCGGCGGGGCCTCGGGGGCCCCTGGAGCGGGTCGGAGGGCCCCCGGGGGCCCCTGTGCGCAGTCCCCTGGGGCCCCCAAGAGCAGCTGGAGGCCGAGAGACGCAGAAAAGGGCTTTAATTCCTTTTTGAAGTTCAAAGAAAAGAAAAAGAAAAAGAGGAGGGCGAGAAAGGCGGGGGCCGCAGCGAGCAGCCAGCCGGGCTGCTGTGGTGTCTGCACAGGTGGCAAGCCTGCTTAGGCACTTTAAGACCCAAATGCGCTCGAGAAACCCAAATAGATCTTTTAAAAAGCAAAAGTAAACTTTAAAAAAGCAAAGGAACAAACCTTTCCTTCTTTTCTCCGCTGCGAAGCCTCCGGTGGTCCTCGATATGCATGTGTCTGCGCATGCTGCGCCGCTGACACACCGAGCCCCTATTCCTGGCTGTTCACCCAGAAAGCCCTGGCCAATTTTGCTGCAAAAGATGTTTTTATTATTTAAAAACTTTCTAATAATGTTTCATGCGCAAAACATTAAACTTTGCTGCCTCGTAGGTTGTGCTGCTGCTGCATCGTGGTGCTGCGCGCTGCAGCAGAGGTCTCACGCTCGCAGGCCGGACTGTCTGGGGTTAGGGCTCCGACTTTCGTTTAATGTCTTATTTATTATTAATTATTTATTTATTTTATTTTTTAAATGCAACATTTACTCCCTAGGGAGCAGCAGCCGGCCGGCAGCCCGCAGTGGACTGGGCTGGGCTTGCGGACACTGAGACCCCAGACCGCTGGTGCAGCTGCTGCAGCTGCTGCTGCTGCTGCTGCAGTGGTGTCTGGGTGGTTTGGCAGAACTGCTGCAGCTGCTGCTTCATTAGTGAAAATTATAATTTTAATTTAATATTTTTTGCTGCTGCTGCTCGATGGAGCCCCAAAGCAGCAGAAATTAGATCTCCAGGGCCCCCAGCCTCGCAGCCAGCCTTCACTGAAAGGCAGGCATGCAAGTGCATGCATGCAGAAAGCAGCAAACATTCAATACTTTCAAAAGTACTCTATTTAAAATTAAATTTCATTTGTATTTAAGAGATTAATTCAGAAGCAGATGTCTTTAAAGAATGTGTAGCAGCACATTAGAAATGTTAAAATTAAAAAAACCCTCACCGAAATCAAGAGATTTAAATTTTAATAAATAAAAATGTTTTATTACTTCAGAAATAAGAATGTGAATTTTAATAAAAAGATAAAATCTAAATGTCAATTAGAACATTTTAAATATTTATTTAATATAACTTTTGAGTTCAACTTTATGTTCATTGGAATTCAAAATTTAATTATTTTGAATTAAAAACTTTTTGAAAAAATTCAAATTAACTAAAAACATAAAATTTGAAAATTGGATTGTAACAGATGCAATTATGGTTTATAAAGGCTATTTAAAGTACTGCATGCGGATTATCAATGTATTAATTATATAAAATGCTTTTTAAAATAATATTAAAAGATTTAAATAATTTATACTTAATATCAATATAAACTAAATTATTTCAAGAAAGACGCAAGTTGGCTTTATGATCCAACACTTCTTCCTCGGAAGTCTGTCCTTTAAAGTTATTTGACTCTTTATTTATTATTAAAATGTAACCAGTTCTTGCAAATACTTGCGCGCATGCATGCATGCACGCACGCAATTGCATGCATGCATGCGTTTGCATGCAGTTGCATGCATGCATGCATTTGCATGCATTTGCATGCATGCATGCAACTGCGTGCATGCATGCATTTGCATGCATTTGCATGCATTTGACTGCATTTGCATGCATTTGCATGCAAATGACTGCATTTGCATGCATTTGAATGCATTTGCATGCAGTTGTATGCAGTTGCATGCAGTTGTATGCAGTTGCATGCATTTGCATGCATTTGCATGCACATGCAGTTGCATGCATGCAGAGTGTGGGGAGAGAAGATGCAGCTGGAGTGTCTAGACACAAGACAGTGTCTGCAAGCATTTTGCATGCAGAGCTGTGCTTTTCACAAGTTTGTAAATTTATATCTATAGATATATTTATGTTTATTTATTTATATTTATATTTATTTATTTATTTACTTTTATACTGATTTTTATTTACTTATTTATTTATTTCTATCCATACATATGGCCCTAGAGAGGTCAGGCGCTGTCTAGAAGCAGCGGCCCGCGGGATTGACTTTGTATGCAGTTAATTAATTAATTAATTAATTAATTAGGTTAATGATAAATAAATAAATTGATTAATTGATTAATTAATTAGTAACTAGATAAATGAATTAATTAATTGATTAATCGAAACAGCAACCAATTAATTAACTAACTTATTGAAATGCCAGTTGATAAGTTAGCTAAGTAATTAATAATTAATAAATCAATTAATTGCATGCAATTAAATATATATCACTCAGGGCCCTTGTGCCCTGGCTCTGCCAAAAGAATGGACAGACCAGTGGTCAAGTGGACACGAAAAGAAATTAAGATTATAAATATTATAAATATAAGTATAAATATAAATATGAATATAAATATAAATATAAATATAAATATAAATATAAATATAAATGAGAACACCCAGACAGCAATCTCACGACTACGTGGGGCCCTTATATAAGGGCCCTCAGTGGGGGCCCCTAAGTGAGGGGCCCCTAGAGGGGCACCCCAAGGTGGGGCCCCAACAGGGGGCCCCAAGGAGGCGGAGGCCGCGGAATAAAGACAAGGAGATAAAATAAAAAAGAAGAGCAGCAAATAGAGGGGACTGGCAAAATAGGAGTTAAGAAGAGATTCACGAAAAGAGAAAAAGGCCCCAAAATAAATGCGCATGCATGCAAACTGCTGCTGCAATTTGCATGCATGCGCATGCAGACTGCAGCAGCAGTCAGCCGGCGCTCAAAGCTGTCTGTGGGGCCCGCTGGCCCAGGTGTGCGCCTTCGCAGGGCCTCCAAACCCTAAACCCTAAACCCTAAACCCTAAACCCTAGTTTGTGGGGTCGAGATGAGCACAGGAAAGCGGCTGTGGCTCCTACTGCTTGCTCTGTGCTGCTGCTGCGGCAAGCGCCAGCTGGTATTGCAGCAGCGAAGCTGCAAGCTAGGGTTTAGGGTTTAGGGTTTGCAGTTCAGCAAAGCTGCGAAGTAGGGTTTAGGGCCTGGAGCCCCCACAGCGCTGCTGGGAGGCCCTCAAAGGCAGTTTTATTCACCCGCTGCTTGCTGCTGCAGTGCGCATGCGCATGCATGCGTATGGGGCTTGCATGCATGCGCATGCGTGCGCATGGGGTTTGCATGCATGCGCATGCAGGCCCGATTAGTGTCTTAAGTGGGCTGTTTCCTCCAGGCTCCGTCCCCAGCTGGTGATTCCCACACTAAGAAGCTCCTAAAAGAAACTGTGGTTAGTTGTAGCTAGCTGTATCTAGCTGTAGCTAGCCATGGCTAGCTGTAGCTAGCCATGGCTAGCTGTAGCTAACTATGGCTAGCTCTAGCTACCTCTAGCTAGCTATGGCTAGATCTAGCTAGCTGTAGCTAGCTGCGGCTGAAAACCTACCCGCGGGTAGGTGTAGCTAGCTGTGGCTAGCTGCAGCTAGCCGTGGCTAGCTGTAGCTAGTTCGTATGCTGCTGCTGTGTGCATCTCGTGGCGCAGTTATGTGCCTTGCATACAAGCCAGGCCTTCAGCAGCAGCAGCAGCAGCAAGAGCAGCAGCAGCAGCAAGTTCATCGCCAAGCAAATGAAATAAAATCTAAATTAAAAAACAAGCATATTGTCTCTGCAGCAAAGGGGGCCTCTAAATTCAGCTGGGGGCCCCTCTTCTGCTTGGGGCCGCATTGGGTTTCACCTAAGATGTTGAGTTACCAAGACCTTAGCAGCAGCAGCAGCAGTTGCTGCCGCTGCTGCTGCTGCTGCAGCTACTGCTCTTGCTGCTCCTGCAGCTACTGCTAGTGCTGTTGGTGCAGCTTTTGTTGCTGCTACAGCTATTGCTGCTACTACTGCTGCAGCTGCTGCTGCAGCTAATGCCGCTACTGCTGCTGCTACTGCTGCTGCTGTTGCTGCTGCTCCTGCTGTTGCTGCTGCTGCTGCAGGTTTAGGCCCTGAGGGGCCCCTCTTTGGGAACTTCGAACTGG
>NW_013545971.1:0-4657 GCF_000499545.2 Eimeria tenella
CTGCTGCTGCTGCTGCTGCTGCTGCGGCTGCGGCAGCTGCTGCTGCCCAGCAGCTGCGCTGCTGCTGCGGAGCCTTTCTCCCCAAGGCCCCGTCCGCTGCAGCGCACGCTGCTGCTGTTGCTGCTGCTGCTGCTGTCGCTGCAGCTGCCGCCGTGGGTGCTGGAGCAGCAGCTGTGCGTGCTGCTGCTGCTGCAGCAGCAGCACCCGGAAGCCGAGAGACACACTGGGGAACCTGCTGCTGCTGCTGCTGCTGCTGCTGCTCGCCGCCTCCCTTCCCCGTTCTCCAGTCCCAGCTGTCTGTACAGCCCGTAGGTCATCCATGCCCGGTTTTCAGAGCTGAACAAAAAAAAAGGGTTTAGGGTTTAGGGTTTGGGACTTCTGCTAGCCCCCTGTCGAGGGTTTGAGGGCGGGGACTGCACAGCTCAAAAACCACAGCTGGGGTTTAGGGTTTAGGGTTTAGGGTTTACCGCAGCAGTTCCTTGGCGTTTCGCACAGCTTGCCAGTCGCTCTGCGCCGGCAGCTGCATGGCGAGCTGCAGCAAATAAATAAATAAATAAATAATTTAACTAATTAAATTATTTATTTATTTATTCATTTATCCTTAAAAGCAGGAAAAACGCGGGCTGGAGCTTTCTGGCAGTCCCGCGGGCTCCCAGCTGCGGCCAACCTAAACCCTAAACCCTAAACCCTAAACCCTAAACCCTAGGGGGTCTTACCTTGGTGAACAAGCCTCCGCCTCGAATGCTGAAGGAGAGAGGGAGCCACGAGGGCGCCCTGCGGGCGTCAGCCACATCCGCCATTTTAGGGTTTAGGGTTTAGCGTTTAGGTGGGGGCAACGAAGAGCAGCAAGTTGCCTCACAAGCCATGAGCAAGGGTTTAGGCTTTAGGGTTTAGGGTTTACGGCAGCTGACTGTTCACAGCCGATGCCGCCAACGGGAAGGCATCACCGCGTGTGCCCAGCTTGCTGCTGCTGCTGCTGCTGCTGCTGGTTCCTTCTTGTTGTTGCAGCAGCAGCAAAAGGAACCCGCAGCTAACTGCAGCAGCCTGAGGGGAGATTACGCGGCACCAGCAGCAGCAGCAGCTTCAGCAGCAGCGGCTGCTGCAGGCGTGCTCGCGGCGGGCGCACGCTAATTTAGGGTTTAGCGTTTAGGGTTTAGGACCTGAAGGAGCTTTGACAAACTGACTAAGAGTAAATAAACAAATCAAGAGACGAAAGAAGTGCTGCTTCCAGCTGCAGGTCTGTGGCTGCTGCAGTAACGGGGGAAGCAATGCTGCTGCTGCTGCTGCAGCAAACCGAATTTGGCGAACGCCACTTGATTAAGGATTTATTATTTGATATAAATAATCCAAACAAAGACAAAAAAGCTGCAAGAAGGACCCGAAGTGGAGCAGCAGCTGCTGCTGTGGCCCCTCAGCGGTGCTGCGCAGCCGAGCGTGCCGCCTGCTGCGCAGCTGTGTGCGGCTCTTTTTTTAAGTTAAATTTAATTTTAATTTATCTTAATGATTTAATTTAATTCGAGAAGGTGCAGTGCGTTCGGGAAGCTGTAGATACACCCGAAAACCCGCGCCCGAGCTCCACAGACACACGCCGCCTCGCGCTGCAGCGAGCCCCAGCAGTAGCAAGGGCTCTTCCGGCTTATTTTTGCTTCTTCTTTGCATTTAAACATTTAAATTGATTTATTATTTCTTTTTAAGTCCATTTTGAAAGACTTGAGTCCAACAAACGCCGCAAAAGGAGCCCGCGGGGCGTCCGTCCAGCCCCCCTGCTAGCTGCGCGCCCAGGTGTACGTACACTCGACGGGCAAGGCTGCCAACAGCAGCAGCAGCAGCTAGCCAACGCAGCAGCAGCAAGCTGCTGCTGCAGGCGCAGCTGCACAGCCCCCGAAGCACGCCGTGCCGCTGCCTCGCAGGGGGGAGCAGCAGCAGCTGCTGCTGCTGCTGCTGCGAACAGCTGCAGCAGGCTGCAGCAGCTACCTGCAGCTAGACACGGCTAGCTGCAGCTAGCTGCAGCCTGCTGCAGCCCCCCGCAGCTAGCCACAGCTAGCTGCTGCGAGGCGGGCCGAAGAGAGGCAGCCAAGCCCCAAATAGAATAATTAAAAATCCGAATTTTAGTCTTTTGACTAATTCAAAATGCAACAAATTGATTTTCAATTATAAAGAATTAATTATAATTGGCAAGTGGACATTTATTTGTTTAACTTGAAATGAAAAGAACATACATGGAAAGAAGCGCTCTGCTGCAGCATCAAATACTGCAGCAGCAGCAGCAAATAGAGAGCTGGAAAAGACAAAAAGACTTTTAAAAAAGACTTGAAATGACCCAAAGAATCAATTATGTTTTTATTTTCATTTTATTTTATTTTATTTTTATTTGAACTTTTGAAACTTTCCGGTGTCTGCACAGCTCCAGAGTGCGCGCAGGTGTCGAGACACCGCAATCAGTGAGTGGCGAAAGACATCAAAATGCAAATTGAAAAAAAGAAATAAAAAGAAATAAAATAAATAAATAAATAAATAAATGAACAGATAATTTATAACAAAGAATTATATATTATTCATCTTCTGCAATTTATGCACCAGCCAAAACACGTCCCAAAGAATACACTTTGAAGCAATCCATTTATTTATTTGCTTATTTTATTTTATCAATTAATTAATTAATTAATTTATCCATTTGTCTCATAAAAGTGTCTATTCGCCTCACTGCAGCAGAGACGGCCTTTTGTGAGATCTCATAAAACTCCGAGGCTTTCATTTGCAAATTAATTTAAATATTATTTTAATTTAATTTAGTTATTATTTTTGCATCTGCAAATAAAGCAACCATTTCATTTTACTTGCAAATCTGCTGCTGAAGCCCGTATACTGCAGGCTAGAAGCAGCAGCAGCACTAGCAGCAACCGCTGCTGCTGCTGCTGTTGCAGTGTATGTACAGCCCATTTGGCTGGGTTTTGGGTGTCAAAGTCTATTACTCTAAAGACTTCTTGGGCGCAGCAAGCTGCTGCAGCAGCAGATGAAGCAATTAGGACCAGCAAAATGAGTTTTGCGAGGGCTTCGCACCCTTAAACCCTAAACCCTAAACCCCAGGCGCGCGTGGGGGTTTAGGCTCTTCCCCTCTGCAGAGCGCAGTGTCGCCCGGCGAGGATATACAAGTACGGTCTGCTGCTGCTGCTGCTGCTGCAGACCGTACTGCTGCAGCAGCACCGCCGTACCGCTGCAGGAGCAGAAAAGCCGCGTTGCTGCTGTGGCAGCAGCAGAAAAGCCGTGTTGCTGCTGTGGCAGCAGCGCGAGCGCCGTTCAGCAGCAGCAACGGCAAAGAGCCGAGCCTTACTGCTACAGCGGCAGCAGCAGCAGCAGCAAGGCGTGTTGCTGCTGCTGCACAGCGCCGCCAGCAGTTGCGTCACTAGCAGGCCTGAGTCGGTTCAGCTGCTGCTGCTGCTCGGCGGGAAGAAGAGACCTTGTTGCAGTCCTCGTGCTGCAGCTGTCGCCGCAGCTCCGCCGCTGCTTGCTGCTGCTGCTTGCTGCTGCTGCTGGTGCTGCTGCTGCTTCGATGGGAAGCTGCGTGTGCAGGCCTGCAGCAGCCCCCGTAAGATGAGACGTATGGGCGCCGCGTGAGGCGGCGCGGCGAGGAAGGCGAGGGGGAGTGCAGCAGGAAGCGTCAAGAGCGAAGTTCCGGAGTTCAGGTTTTTGGTTTCAAATCGAAAGGAAAGGAAAAGAAAAGAGTCGAGAGGGCAAATAAAGACAAAACAAGTTTTACAGAAATGGATGAGGCCCCCGGCGCCGGTCTTCCTTTGCGCTCCCGAGCTGCGCGTACACCTGAGCGCTGCCTGCCTGGCCGCCCCCATTCAAGTTCGTTCGCCGAGTGGGACTTTTGTGAATAAATTTGGAGTTTAAAGGTTTTCTGCGTTGTTGAAAAGCATTAAAAGGCGTTTAATCTCCCGATGGCGGCCTGAGCTCGCCGTTTCCCGGCAGCCGGCGGCCTGAGCGTGGGCGTTCAGGTTTCTGGAATGCGTCGGGAAACTGGCGCGTTCTTGACTACAAATAGGGGAATTGAAAGTCTTTCGAGTCCGAAATGCCGAAATTCCCCGAGATCGCGAAGAGTGGCACTTAATTCCAGCTGCTTCCTGCTCTCTCTGCACGGTCCCGCCGGCGCTCGCTGCTGCTGCTGCGGCGGTGCCGCCCGCAGCCGCAGCCGCTCTCAGCAGCGCCTCGGCCCGCGCTGCACGGCTTTCCCGTGCAGATTCACCCCCCGCCCACACCACTCACTACCACCAGCAGCAGCTGCTGCTGCAGCAGCTGCAGGAGCTGCAGCAGCAGCAGCAGGAGCTTGGCTGCGAGCTGCGCCGTCTGCGGGCGGGACCGCCGGTCCGGGGTGCGTCCGTCCACCACCCCGCGGCGCGTGTGTCCCCGCCAGAGGTTTGGAGTTCCATTTATTCAATTAATTTGAATTAAAGTTTGTGGAAATCGACTTGCAGACCGGCTCTCTCTCTGCAGCACATGTACCTCCTTTCCGGGCGCCGCGTCCGCTGCTGCCAGCAGCAGCAGCATTGGCAGCAGCAGCATTAGCATTAGCAGCAGCAGCAGTTTGGCTGCAGGACATCCGGGGGTGCACCGCATAAAAGCTCCCCCCGCAGTCGCGCTGCCGCTGCCGCTGCCG
>NW_013545972.1:0-4427 GCF_000499545.2 Eimeria tenella
TTGGTAGAAGGTGTGTGAATTTCAGGTGTATTGAGGGAGTGTATGATTTGCCGTCGTTCATACTGCGTCTAATGCACCGGATCCCATCTGAACTCCGAAGTTAAGCGGCGCAAGGCCCGGTTAGTACTGCGGTAGGGGACTCCGCGGGAATCCCTTTGGGTGATGACGGCCTTTTTGTTGGCTTCCCTAACAACTCCTACGCCTCTCAACCCTCTTCTATTCACCTCCAACAGCTCACCTTCGACTCAGCAACGAGCAAACACCCCAATTTACGTCCTTCCCATCCTCTTCATCAAACCGCCACCCTCAACCTTCTATATGCTCAACACCAATTGCGCACCACTCGCATCCCTCCATAACGCCACTTCCGCGCTTCTCTCCCTATCCACTGCCACAGAGTAACACTCAACATCCACTAAATACCTTCAACACAAACCCACAAACACGCACACCAACACGGTCTCTCTCCACCGCCCTCGCATTCGTTGCAGCTAGGTGCGAGACACCGCGCGCAGCTGGAAAATGGTAGCTAGCTGCAGCAGCAGCATGTTATAGGCTTTGTGTTGAGGTTGGTAGAGAGGACGCGCTGTGGAGAGAGCGTCCATAAGTTAGCGCAAGGCGTGGGGGCGCGTGGTCGAAAGGCTGTGTGTGGCTGGACGTGGGTTGTTTTTTGTGGGCGTGAGGGGCGTTGAGTGGTGTTGGAGAGGGGATGTTGCGTGGGAAGTTGTTGGTTGAAGGTGTGTGAAGTAGAGGTGTATTGAGGGAGTGTATGATTTGCCGTCGTTCATACTGCGTCTAATGCACCGGATCCCATCTGAACTCCGAAGTTAAGCGGCGCAAGGCCCGGTTAGTACTGCGGTAGGGGACTCCGCGGGAATCCCTTTGGGTGATGACGGCCTTTTTGTTGGCTTCCCCAACAACTCCTACGCCTCTCAACCCTCTTCTATTCACCTCCAACAGCTCACCTTCGACTCAGCAACGAGCAAACACCCCAATTTACGTCCTTCCCATCCTCTTCATCAAACCGCCACCCTCAACCTTCTATATGCTCAACCCCAATTGCGCACCACTCGCATCCCTCCATAACGCCACTTCCGCGCTTCTCTCCCTATCCACTGCCACAGAGTAACACTCAACATCCACTAAATACCTTCAACACAAACCCACAAACACGCACACCAACACGCTCTCTCTCCACCGCCCTCGCATTCGTTGCAGCTAGGTGCGAGACACCGCGCGCAGCTGGAAAATGGTAGCTAGCTGCAGCAGCAGCATGTTTTAGGCTTTGTGTTGAGGTTGGTAGAGAGGACGCGCTGTGGAGAGAGCGTCCATAAGTTAGCGCAAGGCGTGGGGGCGCGTGGTCGAAAGGCTGTGTGTGGGTGGACGTGGGTTGTTTGTTGTGGGCGTGAGGGGCGTTGAGTGGTGTTGGAGAGGGGATGTTGCGTGGGAAATTGTTGGTTGAAGGTGTGTGAAGTAGAGGTGTATTGAGGGAGTGTGTGATTTGCCGTCGTTCATACTGCGTCTAATGCACCGGATCCCATCTGAACTCCGAATTTAAGCGGCGCAAGGCCCGGTTAGTACTGCGGTAGGGGACTCCGCGGGAATCCCTTTGGGTGATGACGGCCTTTTTGTTGGCTTCCCCAACAACTCCTACGCCTCTCAACCCTCTTCTATTCACCTCCAACAGCTCACCTTCGACTCAGCAACGAGCAAACACCCCAATTTACGTCCTTCCCATCCTCTTCATCAAACCGCCACCCTCAACCTTCTATATGCTCAACCCCAATTGCGCACCACTCGCATCCCTCCATAACGCCACTTCCGCGCTTCTCTCCCTATCCACTGCCACAGAGTAACACTCAACATCCACTAAATACCTTCAACACAAACCCACAAACACGCACACCAACACGCTCTCTCTCCACCGCCCTCGCATTCGTTGCAGCTAGGTGCGAGACACCGCGCGCAGCTGGAAAATGGTAGCTAGCTGCAGCAGCAGCATGTTTTAGGCTTTGTGTTGAGGTTGGTAGAGAGGACGCGCTGTGGAGAGAGCGTCCATAAGTTAGCGCAAGGCGTGGGGGCGCGTGGTCGAAAGGCTGTGTGTGGGTGGACGTGGGTTGTTTTTTGTGGGCGTGAGGGGCGTTGAGTGGTGTTGGAGAGGGGATGTTGCGTGGGAAGTTGTTGGTTGAAGGTGTGTGAAGTAGAGGTGTATTGAGGGAGTGTGTGATTTGCCGTCGTTCATACTGCGTCTAATGCACCGGATCCCATCTGAACTCCGAATTTAAGCGGCGCAAGGCCCGGTTAGTACTGCGGGAGGGGACTCCGCGGGAATCCCTTTGGGTGATGACGGCCTTTTTGTTGGCTTCCCTAACAACTCCTACGCCTCTCAACCCTCTTCTATTCACCTCCAACAGCTCACCTTCGACTCAGCAACGAGCAAACACCCCAATTTACGTCCTTCCCATCCTCTTCATCAAACCGCCACCCTCAACCTTCTATATGCTCAACCCCAATTGCGCACCACTCGCATCCCTCCATAACGCCACTTCCGCGCTTCTCTCCCTATCCACTGCCACAGAGTAACACTTTTGTGTTGAGGTTGGTAGAGAGGACGCGCTGTGGAGAGAGCGTCCATAAGTTAGCGCAAGGCGTGGGGGCGCGTGGTCGAAAGGCTGTGTGTGGGTGGACGTGGGTTGTTTTTTGTGGGCGTGAGGGGCGTTGAGTGGTGTTGGAGAGGGGATGTTGCGTGGGAAGTTGTTGGTTGAAGGTGTGTGAAGTAGAGGTGTATTGATTGAGGGTATGATTTGCCGTCGTTCATACTGCGTCTAATGCACCGGATCCCATCTGAACTCCGAAGTTAAGCGGCGCAAGGCCCGGTTAGTACTGCGGTAGGGGACTCCGCGGGAATCCCTTTGGGTGATGACGGCCTTTTTGTTGGCTTCCCTAACAACTCCTACGCCTCTCAACCCTCTTCCATTCACCTCCAACAGCTCACCTTCGACTCAGCAACGAGCAAACACCCCAATTTACGTCCTTCCCATCCTCTTCATCAAACCGCCACCCTCAACCTTCTATATGCTCAACCCCAATTGCGCACCACTCGCATCCCTCCATAACGCCACTTCCGCGCTTCTCTCCCTATCCACTGCCACAGAGTAACACTCAACATCCACTAAATACCTTCAATACAAACCCACAAACACGCACACCAACACGCTCTCTCTCCACCGCCCTCGCATTCGTTGCAGCTAGGTGCGAGACACCGCGCGCAGCTGGAAAATGGTAGCTAGCTGCAGCAGCAGCATGTTTTAGGCTTTGTGTTGAGGTTGGTAGAGAGGACGCGCTGTGGAGAGAGCGTCCATAAGTTAGCGCAAGGCGTGGGGGCGCGTGGTCGAAAGGCTGTGTGTGGGTGGACGTGGGTTGTTTTTTGTGGGCGTGAGGGGCGTTGAGTGGTGTTGGAGAGGGGATGTTGCGTGGGAAGTTGTTGGTTGAAGGTGTGTGAAGTAGAGGTGTATTGATTGAGGAAGTGTGTGATTTGCCGTCGTTCATACTGCGTCTAATGCACCGGATCCCATCTGAACTCCGAAGTTAAGCGGCGCAAGGCCCGGTTAGTACTGCGGTAGGGGACTCCGCGGGAATCCCTTTGGGTGATGACGGCCTTTTTGTTGGCTTCCCTAACAACTCCTACGCCTCTCAACCCGCTTCCATTCACCGCTAACAGCTCACCTTCGACTCAGCAACGAGCAAACACCCCAATTTACGTCCTTCCCATCCTCTTCATCAAACCGCCACCCTCAACCTTCTATATGCTCAACCCCAATTGCGCACCACTCGCATCCCTCCATAACGCCACTTCCGCGCTTCTCTCCCTATCCACTGCCACAGAGTAACACTCAACATCCACTAAATACCTTCAACACAAACCCACAAACACGCACACCAACACGCTCTCTCTCCACCGCCCTCGCATTCGTTGCAGCTAGGTGCGAGACACCGCGCGCAGCTGGAAAATGGTAGCTAGCTGCAGCAGCAGCATGTTTTAGGCTTTGTGTTGAGGTTGGTAGAGAGGACGCGCTGTGGAGAGAGCGTCCATAAGTTAGCGCAAGGCGTGGGGGCGCGTGGTCGAAAGGCTGTGTGTGGGTGGACGTGGGTTGTTTTTTGTGGGCGTGAGGGGCGTTGAGTGGTGTTGGAGAGGGGATGTTGCGTGGGAAGTTGTTGGTTGAAGGTGTGTGAAGTAGAGGTGTATTGAGGGAGTGTATGATTTGCCGTCGTTCATACTGCGTCTAATGCACCGGATCCCATCTGAACTCCGAAGTTAAGCGGCGCAAGGCCCGGTTAGTACTGCGGTCGGGGACTCCGCGGGAATCCCTTTGGGTGATGACGGCCTTTAGGTTGGCTTCCCTAACAACTCCTCCGCCTCTCAACCC
>NW_013545973.1:0-4424 GCF_000499545.2 Eimeria tenella
CCGCGCGCAGCTGGAAAATGCTAGCTAGCTGCAGCAGCAGCATGTTTTAGGCTTTGTGTTGAGGTTGGTAGAGAGGACGCGCTGTGGAGAGAGCGTCCATAAGTTAGCGCAAGGCGTGGGGGCGCGTGGTCGAAAGGCTGTGTGTGGGTGGACGTGGGTTGTTTTTTGTGGGCGTGAGGGGCGTTGAGTGGTGTTGGAGAGGGGATGTTGCGTGGGAAGTTGTTGGTTGAAGGTGTGTGAAGTAGAGGTGTATTGCTTGAGGGAGTGTGTGATTTGCCGTCGTTCATACTGCGTCTAATGCACCGGATCCCATCTGAACTCCGAATTTAAGCGGCGCAAGGCCCGGTTAGTACTGCGGTAGGGGACTCCGCGGGAATCCCTTTGGGTGATGACGGCCTTTTTGTTGGCTTCCCCAACAACTCCTACGCCTCTCAACCCTCTTCTATTCACCTCCAACAGCTCACCTTCGACTCAGCAACGAGCAAACACCCCAATTTACGTCCTTCCCATCCTCTTCATCAAACCGCCACCCTCAACCTTCTATATGCTCAACCCCAATTGCGCACCACTCGCATCCCTCCATAACGCCACTTCCGCGCTTCTCTCCCTATCCACTGCCACAGAGTAACACTCAACATCCACTAAATACCTTCAACACAAACCCACAAACACGCACACCAACACGCTCTCTCTCCACCGCCCTCGCATTCGTTGCAGCTAGGTGCGAGACACCGCGCGCAGCTGGAAAATGGTAGCTAGCTGCAGCAGCAGCATGTTTTAGGCTTTGTGTTGAGGTTGGTAGAGAGGACGCGCTGTGGAGAGAGCGTCCATAAGTTAGCGCAAGGCGTGGGGGCGCGTGGTCGAAAGGCTGTGTGTGGGTGGACGTGGGTTGTTTTTTGTGGGCGTGAGGGGCGTTGAGTGGTGTTGGAGAGGGGATGTTGCATGGGGAGTCTTGGTTGAAGGTGTGTGAAGTAGAGGTGTATTGAGGGAGTGAGTATGTGATTTGCCGTCGTTCATACTGCGTCTAATGCACCGGATCCCATCTGAACTCCGAATTTAAGCGGCGCAAGGCCCGGTTAGTACTGCGGTAGGGGACTCCGCGGGAATCCCTTTGGGTGATGACGGCCTTTTTGTTGGCTTCCCCAACAACTCCTACGCCTCTCAACCCTCTTCTATTCACCTCCAACAGCTCACCTTCGACTCAGCAACGAGCAAACACCCCAATTTACGTCCTTCCCATCCTCTTCATCAAACCGCCACCCTCAACCTTCTATATGCTCAACCCCAATTGCGCACCACTCGCATCCCTCCATAACGCCACTTCCGCGCTTCTCTCCCTATCCACTGCCACAGAGTAACACTCAACATCCACTAAATACCTTCAACACAAACCCACAAACACGCACACCAACACGCTCTCTCTCCACCGCCCTCGCATTCGTTGCAGCTAGGTGCGAGACACCGCGCGCAGCTGGAAAATGGTAGCTAGCTGCAGCAGCAGCATGTTTTAGGCTTTGTGTTGAGGTTGGTAGAGAGGACGCGCTGTGGAGAGAGCGTCCATAAGTTAGCGCAAGGCGTGGGGGCGCGTGGTCGAAAGGCTGTGTGTGGGTGGACGTGGGTTGTTTTTTGTGGGCGTGAGGGGCGTTGAGTGGTGTTGGAGAGGGGATGTTGCATGGGAAGTTGTTGGTTGAAGGTGTGTGAAGTAGAGGTGTATTGAGGGAGTGTGTGATTTGCCGTCGTTCATACTGCGTCTAATGCACCGGATCCCATCTGAACTCCGAATTTAAGCGGCGCAAGGCCCGGTTAGTACTGCGGTAGGGGACTCCGCGGGAATCCCTTTGGGTGATGACGGCCTTTTTGTTGGCTTCCCTAACAACTCCTACGCCTCTCAACCCTCTTCTATTCACCTCCAACAGCTCACCTTCGACTCAGCAACGAGCAAACACCCCAATTTACGTCCTTCCCATCCTCTTCATCAAACCGCCACCCTCAACCTTCTATATGCTCAACCCCAATTGCGCACCACTCGCATCCCTCCATAACGCCACTTCCGCGCTTCTCTCCCTATCCACTGCCACAGAGTAACACTCAACATCCACTAAATACCTTCAACACAAACCCACAAACACGCACACCAACACGCTCTCTCTCCACCGCCCTCGCATTCGTTGCAGCTAGGTGCGAGACACCGCGCGCAGCTGGAAAATGGTAGCTAGCTGCAGCAGCAGCATGTTATAGGCTTTGTGTTGAGGTTGGTAGAGAGGACGCGCTGTGGAGAAAGCGTCCATAAGTTAGCGCAAGGCGTGGGGGCGCGTGGTCGAAAGGCTGTGTGTGGGTGGACGTGGGTTGTTTTTTGTGGGCGTGAGGGGCGTTGAGTGGTGTTGGAGAGGGGATGTTGCGTGGGAAGTTGTTGGTTGAAGGTGTGTGAAGTAGAGGTGTATTGAGGGAGTGTATGATTTGCCGTCGTTCATACTGCGTCTAATGCACCGGATCCCATCTGAACTCCGAATTTAAGCGGCGCAAGGCCCGGTTAGTACTGCGGTAGGGGACTCCGCGGGAATCCCTTTGGGTGATGACGGCCTTTTTGTTGGCTTCCCTAACAACTCCTACGCCTCTCAACCCTCTTCTATTCACCTCCAACAGCTCACCTTCGACTCAGCAACGAGCAAACACCCCAATTTACGTCCTTCCCATCCTCTTCATCAAACCGCCACCCTCAACCTTCTATATGCTCAACCCCAATTGCGCACCACTCGCATCCCTCCATAACGCCACTTCCGCGCTTCTCTCCCTATCCACTGCCACAGAGTAACACTCAACATCCACTAAATACCTTCAACACAAACCCACAAACACGCACACCAACACGGTCTCTCTCCACCGCCCTCGCATTCGTTGCAGCTAGGTGCGAGACACCGCGCGCAGCTGGAAAATGGTAGCTAGCTGCAGCAGCAGCATGTTTTAGGCTTTGTGTTGAGGTTGGTAGAGAGGACGCGCTGTGGAGAGAGCGTCCATAAGTTAGCGCAAGGCGTGGGGGCGCGTGGTCGAAAGGCTGTGTGTGGGTGGACGTGGGTTGTTTTTTGTGGGCGTGAGGGGCGTTGAGTGGTGTTGGAGAGGGGATGTTGCATGGGAAGTTGTTGGTTGAAGGTGTGTGAAGTAGAGGTGTATTGAGGGAGTGTGTGATTTGCCGTCGTTCATACTGCGTCTAATGCACCGGATCCCATCTGAACTCCGAATTTAAGCGGCGCAAGGCCCGGTTAGTACTGCGGTAGGGGACTCCGCGGGAATCCCTTTGGGTGATGACGGCCTTTTTGTTGGCTTCCCTAACAACTCCTACGCCTCTCAACCCTCTTCTATTCACCTCTAACAGCTCACCTTCGACTCAGCAACGACCAAACACCCCAATTTACGTCCTTCCCATCCTCTTCATCAAACCGCCACCCTCAACCTTTTATATGCTCAACCCCAATTGCGCACCACTCGCATCCCTCCATAACGCCACTTCCGCGCTTCTCTCCCTATCCACTGCCACAGAGTAACACTCAACATCCACTAAATACCTTCAACACAAACCCACAAACACGCACACCAACACGCTCTCTCTCCACCGCCCTCGCATTCGTTGCAGCTAGGTGCGAGACACCGCGCGCAGCTGAAAAATGGTAGCTAGCTGCAGCAACAGCATGTTTTAGGCTTTGTGTTGAGGTTGGTAGAGAGGACGCGCTGTGGAGAGAGCGTCCATAAGTTAGCGCAAGGCGTGGGGGCGCGTGGTCGAAAGGCTGTGTGTGGGTGGACGTGGGTTGTTTTTTGTGGGCGTGAGGGGCGTTGAGTGGTGTTGGAGAGGGGATGTTGCGTGGGAAGTTGTTGGTAGAAGGTGTGTGAAGTAGAGGTGTATTGAGGGAGTGTATGATTTGCCGTCGTTCATACTGCGTCTAATGCACCGGATCCCATCTGAACTCCGAAGTTAAGCGGCGCAAGGCCCGGTTAGTACTGCGGTAGGGGACTCCGCGGGAATCCCTTTGGGTGATGACGGCCTTTTTGTTGGCTTCCCTAACAACTCCTACGCCTCTCAACCCTCTTCTATTCACCTCCAACAGCTCACCTTCGACTCAGCAACGAGCAAACACCCCAATTTACGTCCTTCCCATCCTCTTCATCAAACCGCCACCCTCAACCTTCTATATGCTCAACACCAATTGCGCACCACTCGCATCCCTCCATAACGCCACTTCCGCGCTTCTCTCCCTATCCACTGCCACAGAGTAACACTCAACATCCACTAAATACCTTCAACACAAACCCACAAACACGCACACCAACACGCTCTCTCTCCACCGCCCTCGCATTCGTTGCAGCTAGGTGCGAGACACCGCGCGCAGCTGGAAAATGGTAGCTAGCTGCAGCAGCAGCATGTTTTAGGCTTT
>NW_013545974.1:0-158305 GCF_000499545.2 Eimeria tenella
TGATTACGCCAAGCTTGCATGCCTGCAGGTCGACTCTAGAGGATCCCCCTGTCTGTGCTTCGACACAGTAGCATTTGATCTGTCCTCGACACGCTTCATCTTATGCAAAGCATATCCGCAGTTTCTGACTACGGAGCTAATGCTGGCTGACACTCAGCGATCTGCAACGATTGTGCAATGACACGAAAAAGCCACCTTTGCGCTTAAAATGCTTGGACGCCAGTAGCCGTCTATATGTGAAGCCTGTAAGTGCATGTAATGCAAAGAATCACATTCAGTTCTAAAAAACGTTATTACGTTGCAACGCTAAGTTGAAACAGAAGCTTAGTGGTGGCACATTGTTCCGGGGAATCTTTGCCTGCCTCTGTACATGCCTGTACATGCAGTGTTGTCATTAACCCGAATGCAACTGATTCTATGTGGGAGCCGGACAATAACGGCACGGAGTGTCTTTCCCTTATTGCATTAGAACGACCGCGTCTTGGTGGCTTCTGAAAGCCACATTAACCCTGCGTGATGTTTTCATAATAACAACTTGCATTCCGTTGAATTTGTTTTGGTTAGGCTCATCACGGGTTAATATCCTTGAATGCCCGTTCGAATTAACGACATGCCAGAGAACCCACAAAGCAAAGGATGCGCCCACGTCAGCCAACTCCACGAGGAATTTAGCCAGTAGGTGGTGACTTGGGTTTCGCGGGTTTACACAGCACACAGCTGCTTATGCGCTGAAATATGCTCGCAAATATGAAACAAGAATCGTGGCCTGCCAACACTGCCCAACATCCCATGCGTGGTGCATACATTGACGCTTAAGCAGTAAGGGAGTGAAGACAAGCAAGTGGGACGCAGTCTCTTGGGCGGCGACCGCAAACCATTCACAGCATACACGTCGTTTGCATCCTAGTGCGCCAACGTCTGTAAGCATAAACCTTGGGCAGCATCCGCAGCCCGCTGCGCGGTCTCCGTCACACGTCCGATGTCTGAGCTCTTGCCGCATAGCTTCGCCTGGACTAATTCACAGTGTTCTTTCGACTAAAAGGCACTGACTGTGCAGGGAGTAGGTTTAAGCAGATGCTGGGTGCGGGGAAGTGGTAAAGGTGTTGAGAAGTGTTTTGGGTGGCGACTGCAGAGCAGTCATTTGCTTTTGTATCTCTTGGACGGTCTGATGATGTTTCATGCTCATACGAATTGCGTTCTGAAAAAGCGTTAGTGGCAGGCCATTAGTAGATGCCGCTGCGGCCATAATCCTTGTGTGGCATATCACGGACTCGCATTGGGCAAGAGCGCTGCAGTGATCTTCTGCGTATCGCTGAGAGTTTTCGCTCGGCTGTTTCGGTCGACGCTGTTTCAAGGGGCTGGAGGATTTCACCAGCTCAGCATTGAAGTCGTTGGCACTAAGGTCTTATTGTTAAAATCAGAAAGGCAGTTTGACTTGGAAAGAACCACAGCAATGCCGTCTCCAGCTGGAGGCCCTATGATCGTAAATGAGTTACGAAAGACGGAGATTCTTTGTTTTTTTGCGAAGCCGGTAAGCGGTTGGAAGCAACGGCGAGTGCAGATCGCGGAGGTTCGTTCGTGAAATGCCGCCGAAAAAATATGCCGATTCACACGTTGATCCCGATCACGGGGTTGTATTTGCCGTCGATCGTACGCGTGCCGAGAAAAAGCGGGATTCTGTAGATATTTTGCAATGCAGTGTTGGGCAGCTTTGCGCTGTGCGAAAGTGCAGTGTCTGCTTGTTGAAATATCCTGTGCTCACTCGCTCCTTGGCCCTTCAACTCCTCAGTACCAGAGCAGCTGCTTATGTGACGCCAGTCGCGTGTGTTTGTTCGTGCAAAGTGTTGCAATACATAGAGCAAGGCTAGCCTTACGTTCTAGATGTTCTTCGCTGAACGTGTATCATTACGCGTCTTTTCAGCGTCAGTAGCGGCTGCAGCCAGTATGTGCACAACACTGGTAGCGGTGTATGTAAAGTGTACCGGACAGATGCGCGTGAACCGTACACTGGCAGGTTACTGGAGAGCCCTGCCGTGGTCCGCTACGTGCACGTGTTTTTGCTTTATTTTGATTGTTGGTTTGCTAATTTCCCTTATCGCACGTATAAAATTCGTAGCCAAGAGTGGACTTATGCTTCGCCACAGTTATGCAGCTGCTGTTGAATCTTCTGTGCACATTCATCATGGTTTCGATAACCACAGAATACTAGAGAAGACAGTTCAAAGTTAAGGCTTTGCGGCTGTGCAGCCTGACCAAACCTGGCCAAGTGCACGTTTTCACGCAACTCACGCTGTGCAATCAGAAGCAAAACATTGCTACGTCAATAGCAGCAGCGAGAAAGCTGGCTTTACAGGGAGTAGGTCACTACAGACGCGCGTTGAGCAAAGGCAGTTATTCTCTCCTTTAAATGCAAGTGCACTTTCTCTATAGTTGTCAAAGGCTTTATTAGAGTCCGGTCATATACTAATCATATAGGCCGCTAAGACTACAGTATGCTGGTGATGGTGAGAAACATTGTGGCATTAATGACAAAGCAGCAGATAGGCTTCTTTTCCATCGCTTCCCATGATGCACTCCAGCTAACTTTTAAGTTTGCCGCTGGAGTATTTTCGCCGACGCGCGGTTCTCTGGCGAGTCGCGGTTGTTGAGCGCAGGAGGTATGAATGCACGATCGCCCTCAGGTGCATGAAATGAAGTGAAGCTCCAACGCTACATTGGCGAAACCAAAAGTTGTTAAAAGCTAACTAATAAAGACGGCGTTTCCACGAATGCATATGCTGTCTTGTCAAGGTGGAGGGCCGCTTGCCAACACATGCAGTAAAACTGCGCGTTACTGAGCACTGCCGACCGATGTTGCAGCCGCTCGGACTGCCCTTCCCCAGTACTCTCACGTTTGCTAAGTAGTGTTGTCGTTCAATGGTTTGATATTTGACTGATGTGAATGGTCGTTTCTATGGTAGGCACGCGCGCTTGTGACTTTTCCATGTCAGATTCCTCACCATCCATCATCATTTATTTTGATTGGCTGTGCGGCTCACTCGAAGGCTGCATTGGTGGTGGGCGCACGTGGACGCCTCCTTACGGCATATTTTCAAGTGTTTGCGTATGGAGGGCAGCCAGTAGGCGACGACGGACTGCTCTAAATCAAAGGGCTTCTTGGTGCAGCGTTTGAACGTTTACAGGGCTGCTTTCGGCTGAATGTTCGTTTCCAAATGCGCAACAGGGCGCAACGGAGATGCGTGTGGTGCGTGGTGGGCACATCTAAGAAGAGGCAGCGAAGCCCTGGAGACAAGCAGTGGTACACGTGCACGTGCCTCACTGCTGTTGGGATTGAACGAGCATAGTCGAACGATGCTTGCTTCCAGACGCTGAGCGGTGAGTTCATTCTGTCTCGGCGTATCGCTGTCCATGGACTGGTTTGGATAGGAAGCACACAGATACGGGAAGAGGTGCGATCGTGGCATTAACGTCAAATGTGCGCCTGCGATGACAGATGTGAAAGGCCTCTGTGGCGCCAAAAAGCAATTGCTGTTTCCATTAGCATCAGCGCGCGTGCGCGTTCCTTGCATGAAACGCTTCGACGTGCAGTTTAGTGAGACGCAGTCTCTTGGGCGACGATCGCAAACCATTAGCAACGTGCACGCCGTTTGCACCCTAGTGCGCCAACGTCTGTAAGCATAAACCTTGGGCAGCATCCGCAGCCCGCTGCGCGGTCTCCGTCACACGTCCGATGTCTGAGCCCTTGCCGCATAGCTTTGCCTGGACGTATTCACAGTGTTCTTTCGACTAAAAGGCACTGACTGTGCAGGGAGTAGGTTTAAGCAGATGCTGGGTGCGGGGAAGTGGTAAAGGTGTTGAAAAAAGTTTTGGGTGGCGACTGCAAAACAGTCATTTGCTTTTGTATCTCTTGGACGGTCTGACGATGTTTCATGCTCATACGAATTGCGTTCTGAAAAAGCGTTAGTGGCAGGCCATTAGTAGATGCCGCTGCGGCCATAATCCTTGTGTGGCATATCACGGACTCGCATTGGGCAAGAGCGCTGCAGTGATCTTCTGCGTATCGCTGAGAGTTTCCGCTCGGCTGTTTTGGTCGACGCTGTTTCAAGGGGCTGGAGGATTTCACCAGCTCAGCATTGAAGTCGTTGGCACTAAGGTCTTATTGTTAAAATCAGAAAGGCAGTTTGACTTGGAAAGAACTACAGCAATGCCGTCTCCAGCTGGACTCCCTATGATCGTAAATGAGTTACGAAAGACGGAGATTCTTTGTTTTTTTCCAAGCTGGTAAGCGGTTGGTAGCAACGGCGAGTGCAGATCGCAGAGGGACGTGCATGAAATGCCACCGTGGTTTCTGCTGATCTTTTCCAAAAAATATTCCGATTCACACGTTGATTCCGACAGGAGTTGTATTTGCCGTCGATTGTACGCGTGCCGAGAAAAAGCGGGATTCTGTAGATATTTTGCAATGCAGTGTTGGGCAGCTTTGCGCTGTGGCGAAAGCGCAGTGTCTGCTTGTTGAAATATCCTGTGCTCACTCGCTCCTTGGCCCTTCAAGTCCTCAGTACCAGAGCAGCTGCTTATGTGACGCCAGTCGCGTGTGTTTGTTCGTGCAAAGTACTGCGATGCATAGAGCAATTCCAGCCTTACGTTCTAGATGTTCTTCGCTGAACGTGTATCATTACGCGTCTTTTCAGCGTCAGTAGCGGCTGCAGCCAGTATGTGCACAACAAACGTGCATAATGGGCACATCGAAAAGGACATGCCCTGGAGTCAAGCAGTGGTATACGTGCAGGTACCTCACTGCTATTGCGATTGAACGAGCATAGTCGAACGATATCGGCTTCCAGACGCTGAGTGGTGAGTTCATTCTGTCTCGGCGTATCGCTGTCCATGGACTGGTTTGGATAGGAAGCACACAGATACAGGAAGAGGTGCGATCGTGGCTTTTACGTCAAATGTGCGCCTGCGATGACAGATGTGAAAGGCCTCTGTGGCGCCAAAAAACAATTGCTGTTTCCATTAGCATCAGCGCGCGTGCGCGTTCCTTGCATGAAACGCTTCGACGTGCAGTTTAGTGAGACGCAGTCTCTTGGGCGACGATCGCAAACCATTAGCAACGTGCACGCCGTTTGCACCCTAGTGCGCCAACGTCTGTAAGCATAAACCTTGGGCAGCATCCGCAGCCCGCTGCGCGGTCTCCGTCACACGTCCGATGTCTGAGCCCTTGCCGCATAGCTTTGCCTGGACGTATTCACAGTGTTCTTTCGACTAAAAGGCACTGACTGTGCAGGGAGTAGGTTTAAGCAGATGCTGGGTGCGGGGAAGTGGTAAAGGTGTTGAGAAGTGTTTTGGGTGGCGACTGCAAAACAGTCATTTGCTTTTGTATCTCTTGGACGGTCTGATGATGTTTCATGCTCATACGAATTGCGTTCTGAAAAAGCGTTAGTGGCAGGCTATTAGTAGATGCCGCTGCGGCCATAATCCTTGTGTGGCATATCACGGACTCGCATTGGGCAAGAGCGCTGCAGTGATCTTCTGCGTATCGCTGAGAGTTTCCGCTCGGCTGTTTTGGTCGACGCTGTTTCAAGGGGCTGGAGGATTTCACCAGCTCAGCATTGAAGTCGTTGGCACTAAGGTCTTATTGTTAAAATCAGAAAGGCAGTTTGACTTGGAAAGAACCACAGCAATGCCGTCTCCAGCTGGACTCCCTATGATCGTAAATGAGTTACGAAAGACGGAGATTCTTTGTTTTTTTCCAAGCTGGTAAGCGGTTGGTAGCAACGGCGAGTGCAGATCGCAGAGGGACGTGCATGAAATGCCACCGTGGTTTCTGCTGATCTTTTCCAAAAAATATTCCGATTCACACGTTGATTCCGACAGGAGTTGTATTTGCCGTCGATTGTACGCGTGCCGAGAAAAAGCGGGATTCTGTAGATATTTTGCAATGCAGTGTTGGGCAGCTTTGCGCTGTGGCGAAAGTGCAGTGTCTGCTTGTTGAAATATCCTGTGCTCACTCGCTCCTTGGCCCTTCAAGTCCTCAGTACCAGAGCAGCTGCTTATGTGACGCCAGTCGCGTGTGTTTGTTCGTGCATAGTATTGCGATGCATAGGGCAATTGCAGCCTTACGTTCTAGATGTTCTTTGCTGTACATGCATTGTTACGCGTTCTTTTTGCGTCGGTGTCTGATGCAGCGAGTACGTGGATGTTGATTGGATTGACGTATGGCGTGTGAGTATTTTATAGTGAATAGATGTTCACGTGGTGTACGTTTAGATGGTTTGTTTGTTTTGCAAGCCGAAAAAGCCACTGTGCGTTGCTTCATTATTTTGGATAAACGCGCGTTCCCTTTCATTTTCAGGGTCGTGGTTATCATGCTTTGATTTGTGACCTTACATTATTACTCGTTGAATGTTTTCATGCTGTTTTTCGGCACTGCGTGCACAGAATGGTAGCTACAGAAGGCTCGTTCAATGTTTGCCAAAGGTTTGCTGCCGTCGCAGATTCGTTGCATTTCCGGTGCTTTCCGGATATTATTAAAAAATTGGTCGAGTTATTTTCGTCCTCCCCTGATAGTCCACGTGGAGACATTTAATTGCTCCTGCCCATGCGCCTCGCGAGGAGAAATCCTCCTTGGGTCCGCCACCGCAAACGGTAGGAGCTGTTTCGCGTGTACCGCAAATTTACAGCCTTGTATTTTGTGTGGTCAGTAGAGTTATGCGACGTAAGTACAATGGAGCATCTTGGCCTTTTAGGGAGTATGTTGAAGCCGTGACAAACTGGACAGGAAAGGTTCCTTTGTGCGAGAGATAACGAAGCCTCTACCTTACTACTTGCCAAAGTGCTTTGCGCGCCTGATTGATATGCTGGGCATCTCGGACTAATGGCTGAAATACGTTGGTGAAGGCGGTTTATTCTATGGCATCAAGGGGAGACACAATCAGTTCGCCATTCCATGCACATATTGTTGCCCTGATTTCGACCTTCTTCCCAGTATTCCCGTAAGCCGCTTTGCAACATGGGTGATTTCTCGCGGGCTTTCCGGCAACCATGGCAGGCTGCAAGTCGACGTACTGTAAAGGCTCATATTTCTGGTTATCAAACGACTTAACGTCTCCACCATTCCACACGTTGAAACGAGAGAGGTTACATCAAGACCGTCGAGGACGCTTTTCAACACATACGCTGCTTCGTTTTGCCAAGAGGAATGAGCTTTTGCCACCACATGGAGTAAAACTGCGTGTAACGGAGGACTGCCGACCGGAGTTGCAGCCGCTCGGACTGCCCTTCCCCAGTACTCTCACGTTTGCTAAGTAGTGTTGTCGTTCAATGGTTTGATATTTGACTGATGTGAATGGTCGTTTCTATGGTAGGCACGCGCGCTTGTGACTTTTCCATGTCAGGTTCCTCACCATCCATCATCATTTATTTTGATTGGCTGTGCGGCTCACTCGAAGGCTGCATTGGTGGTGGGCGCACGTGGACGCCTCCTTACGGCATATTTTCAAGTGTTTGCGTATGGAGGGCAGCCAGTAGGCGACGACGGACTGCTCTAAATCAAAGGGCTTCTTGGTGCAGCGTTTGAACGTTTACAGGGCTGCTTTCGGCTGAATGTTCGTTTCCAAATGCGCAACAGGGCGTATCGGAGATGCGTGTGGTGCGTGGTGGGCACATCTAAGAAGAGGCAGCGAAGCCCTGGAGACAAGCAGTGGTACACGTGCACGTGCCTCACTGCTGTTGGGATTGAACGAGCATAGTCGAACGATGCCTGCTTCCAGACGCTGAGCGGTGAGTTCATTCTGTCTCGGCGTATCGCTGTCCATGGACTGGTTTGGATAGGAAGCACACAGATACAGGAAGAGGTGCGATCGTGGCATTACGTCGAACGTGCCAGTGTGGTGACAGACGTGTAAGGCCTCTGTGGCGCCAAAAAACAATTGCTGTTTCCATTAGCATCAGCGCGCGTGCGCGTTCCTTGCGTGAAACGCTTCGACGTGCAGTTTAGTGAGACGCAGTCTCTTGGGCGACGATCGCAAACCATTAGCAGCGTGCACGCCGTTTGCACCCTAGTGCGCCAACGTCTGTCAGCATAAACCTTGGGCAGCATCCGCAGCCCGCTGCGCGGTCTCCGTCACACGTCCGATGTCTGAGCCCTTGCCGCATAGCTTCGCCTGGACTAATTCACAGTGTTCTTTCGACTAAAAGGCACTGACTGTGCAGGGAGTAGGTTTAAGCAGATGCTGGGTGCGGGGAAGTGGTAAAGGTGTTGAGAAGTGTTTTGGGTGGCGACTGCAAAACAGTCATTTGCTTTTGTATCTCTTGGACGGTCTGACGATGTTTCATGCTCATACGAATTGCGTTCTGAAAAAGCGTTAGTGGCAGGCCATTAGTAGATGCCGCTGCGGCCATAATCCTTGTGTGGCATATCACGGACTCGCATTGGGCAAGAGCGCTGCAGTGATCTTCTGCGTATCGCTGAGAGTTTCCGCTCGGCTGTTTTGGTCGACGCTGTTTCAAGGGGCTGGAGGATTTCACCAGCTCAGCATTGAAGTCGTTGGCACTAAGGTCTTATTGTTAAAATCAGAAAGGCAGCTTGACTTGGAAAGAACCACAGCAATGCCGTCTCCAGCTGGACGCCCTATGATCGTGAATGAGTTACGAAAGACGGAGATTCTTTGTTTTTTTGCGAAGCCGGTAAGCGGTTGGAAGCAACGGCGAGTGCAGATCGCGGAGGGTCGTTCGTGAAATGCCGCCGAAAAACTATGCCGATTCACACGTTGATTCCGACAGGGGTTGTATTTGCCGTCGATTGTACGCGTGCCGAGAAAAAGCGGGATTCTGTAGATATTTTGCAATGCAGTGTTGGGCAGCTTTGCGCTGTGGCGAAAGTGCAGTGTCTGCTTGTTGAAATATCCTGTGCTCACTCGCTCCTTGGCCCTTCAAGTCCTCAGTACCAGAGCAGCTGCTTATGTGACGCCAGTCGCGTGTGTTTGTTCGTGCATAGTATTGCGATGCATAGGGCAATTGCAGCCTTACGTTCTAGATGTTCTTTGCTGTACATGCATTGTTACGCGTTCTTTTTGCGTCGGTGTCTGATGCAGCGAGTACGTGGATGTTGATTGGATTGACGTATGGCGTGTGAGTATTTTATAGTGAATAGATGTTCACGTGGTGTACGTTTAGATGGTTTGTTTGTTTTGCAAGCCGAAAAAGCCACTGTGCGTTGCTTCATTATTTTGGATAAACGCGCGTTCCCTTTCATTTTCAGGGTCGTGGTTATCATGCTTTGATTTGTGACCTTACATTATTACTCGTTGAATGTTTTCATGCTGTTTTTCGGCACTGCGTGCACAGAATGGTAGCTACAGAAGGCTCGTTCAATGTTTGCCAAAGGTTTGCTGCCGTCGCAGATTCGTTGCATTTCCGGTGCTTTCCGGATATTATTAAAAAATTGGTCGAGTTATTTTCGTCCTCCCCTGATAGTCCACGTGGAGACATTTAATTGCTCCTGCCCATGCGCCTCGCGAGGAGAAATCCTCCTTGGGTCCGCCACCGCAAACGGTAGGAGCTGTTTCGCGTGTACCGCAAATTTACAGCCTTGTATTTTGTGTGGTCAGTAGAGTTATGCGACGTAAGTACAATGGAGCATCTTGGCCTTTTAGGGAGTATGTTGAAGCCGTGACAAACTGGACAGGAAAGGTTCCTTTGTGCGAGAGATAACGAAGCCTCTACCTTACTACTTGCCAAAGTGCTTTGCGCGCCTGACTGATATGCTGGGCATCTCGGACTAATGGCTGAAATACGTTGGTGAAGGCGGTTTATTCTATGGCATCAAGGGGAGACACAATCAGTTCGCCATTCCATGCACATATTGTTGCCCTGATTTCGACCTTCTTCCCAGTATTCCCGTAAGCCGCTTTGCAACATGGGTGATTTCTCGCGGGCTTTCCGGCAACCATGGCAGGCTGCAAGTCGACGTACTGTAAAGGCTCATATTTCTGGTTATCAAACGACTTAACGTCTCCACCATTCCACACGTTGAAACGAGAGAGGTTACATCAAGACCGTCGAGGACGCTTTTCAACACATACGCTGCTTCGTTTTGCCAAGAGGAATGAGCTTTTGCCACCACATGGAGTAAAACTGCGTGTAACGGAGGACTGCCGACCGGAGTTGCAGCCGCTCGGACTGCCCTTCCCCAGTACTCTCACGTTTGCTAAGTAGTGTTGTCGTTCAATGGTTTGATATTTGACTGATGTGAATGGTCGTTTCTATGGTAGGCACGCGCGCTTGTGACTTTTCCATGTCAGGTTCCTCACCATCCATCATCATTTATTTTGATTGGCTGTGCGGCTCACTCGAAGGCTGCATTGGTGGTGGGCGCACGTGGACGCCTCCTTACGGCATATTTTCAAGTGTTTGCGTATGGAGGGCAGCCAGTAGGCGACGACGGACTGCTCTAAATCAAAGGGCTTCTTGGTGCAGCGTTTGAACGTTTACAGGGCTGCTTTCGGCTGAATGTTCGTTTCCAAATGCGCAACAGGGCGTATCGGAGATGCGTGTGGTGCGTGGTGGGCACATCTAAGAAGAGGCAGCGAAGCCCTGGAGACAAGCAGTGGTACACGTGCACGTGCCTCACTGCTGTTGGGATTGAACGAGCATAGTCGAACGATGCCTGCTTCCAGACGCTGAGCGGTGAGTTCATTCTGTCTCGGCGTATCGCTGTCCATGGACTGGTTTGGATAGGAAGCACACAGATACAGGAAGAGGTGCGATCGTGGCATTACGTCGAACGTGCCAGTGTGGTGACAGACGTGTAAGGCCTCTGTGGCGCCAAAAAGCAATTGCTGTTTCCATTAGCATCAGCGCGCGTGCGCGTTCCTTGCGTGAAACGCTTCGACGTGCAGTTTAGTGAGACGCAGTCTCTTGGGCGACGATCGCAAACCATTAGCAGCGTGCACGCCGTTTGCACCCTAGTGCGCCAACGTCTGTCAGCATAAACCTTGGGCAGCATCCGCAGCCCGCTGCGCGGTCTCCGTCACACGTCCGATGTCTGAGCCCTTGCCGCATAGCTTCGCCTGGACTAATTCACAGTGTTCTTTCGACTAAAAGGCACTGACTGTGCAGGGAGTAGGTTTAAGCAGATGCTGGGTGCGGGGAAGTGGTAAAGGTGTTGAGAAGTGTTTTGGGTGGCGACTGCAAAACAGTCATTTGCTTTTGTATCTCTTGGACGGTCTGACGATGTTTCATGCTCATACGAATTGCGTTCTGAAAAAGCGTTAGTGGCAGGCCATTAGTAGATGCCGCTGCGGCCATAATCCTTGTGTGGCATATCACGGACTCGCATTGGGCAAGAGCGCTGCAGTGATCTTCTGCGTATCGCTGAGAGTTTCCGCTCGGCTGTTTTGGTCGACGCTGTTTCAAGGGGCTGGAGGATTTCACCAGCTCAGCATTGAAGTCGTTGGCACTAAGGTCTTATTGTTAAAATCAGAAAGGCAGTTTGACTTGGAAAGAACCACAGCAATGCCGTCTCCAGCTGGACGCCCTATGATCGTAAATGAGTTACGAAAGACGGAGATTCTTTGTTTTTTTCCAAGCTGGTAAGCGGTTGGTAGCAACGGCGAGTGCAGATCGCAGAGGGACGTTCGTGAAATGCCGCCGAAAAACTATGCCGATTCACACGTTGATTCCGACAGGGGTTGTATTTGCCGTCGATTGTACGCGTGCCGAGAAAAAGCGGGATTCTGTAGATATTTTGCAATGCAGTGTTGGGCAGCTTTGCGCTGTGGCGAAAGTGCAGTGTCTGCTTGTTGAAATATCCTGTGCTCACTCGCTCCTTGGCCCTTCAAGTCCTCAGTACCAGAGCAGCTGCTTATGTGACGCCAGTCGCGTGTGTTTGTTCGTGCATAGTATTGCGATGCATAGGGCAATTGCAGCCTTACGTTCTAGATGTTCTTTGCTGTACATGCATTGTTACGCGTTCTTTTTGCGTCGGTGTCTGATGCAGCGAGTACGTGGATGTTGATTGGATTGACGTATGGCGTGTGAGTATTTTATAGTGAATAGATGTTCACGTGGTGTACGTTTAGATGGTTTGTTTGTTTTGCAAGCCGAAAAAGCCACTGTGCGTTGCTTCATTATTTTGGATAAACGCGCGTTCCCTTTCATTTTCAGGGTCGTGGTTATCATGCTTTGATTTGTGACCTTACATTATTACTCGTTGAATGTTTTCATGCTGTTTTTCGGCACTGCGTGCACAGAATGGTAGCTACAGAAGGCTCGTTCAATGTTTGCCAAAGGTTTGCTGCCGTCGCAGATTCGTTGCATTTCCGGTGCTTTCCGGATATTATTAAAAAATTGGTCGAGTTATTTTCGTCCTCCCCTGATAGTCCACGTGGAGACATTTAATTGCTCCTGCCCATGCGCCTCGCGAGGAGAAATCCTCCTTGGGTCCGCCACCGCAAACGGTAGGAGCTGTTTCGCGTGTACCGCAAATTTACAGCCTTGTATTTTGTGTGGTCAGTAGAGTTATGCGACGTAAGTACAATGGAGCATCTTGGCCTTTTAGGGAGTATGTTGAAGCCGTGACAAACTGGACAGGAAAGGTTCCTTTGTGCGAGAGATAACGAAGCCTCTACCTTACTACTTGCCAAAGTGCTTTGCGCGCCTGACTGATATGCTGGGCATCTCGGACTAATGGCTGAAATACGTTGGTGAAGGCGGTTTATTCTATGGCATCAAGGGGAGACACAATCAGTTCGCCATTCCATGCACATATTGTTGCCCTGATTTCGACCTTCTTCCCAGTATTCCCGTAAGCCGCTTTGCAACATGGGTGATTTCTCGCGGGCTTTCCGGCAACCATGGCAGGCTGCAAGTCGACGTACTGTAAAGGCTCATATTTCTGGTTATCAAACGACTTAACGTCTCCACCATTCCACACGTTGAAACGAGAGAGGTTACATCAAGACCGTCGAGGACGCTTTTCAACACATACGCTGCTTCGTTTTGCCAAGAGGAATGAGCTTTTGCCACCACATGGAGTAAAACTGCGTGTAACGGAGGACTGCCGACCGGAGTTGCAGCCGCTCGGACTGCCCTTCCCCAGTACTCTCACGTTTGCTAAGTAGTGTTGTCGTTCAATGGTTTGATATTTGACTGATGTGAATGGTCGTTTCTATGGTAGGCACGCGCGCTTGTGACTTTTCCATGTCAGGTTCCTCACCATCCATCATCATTTATTTTGATTGGCTGTGCGGCTCACTCGAAGGCTGCATTGGTGGTGGGCGCACGTGGACGCCTCCTTACGGCATATTTTCAAGTGTTTGCGTATGGAGGGCAGCCAGTAGGCGACGACGGACTGCTCTAAATCAAAGGGCTTCTTGGTGCAGCGTTTGAACGTTTACAGGGCTGCTTTCGGCTGAATGTTCGTTTCCAAATGCGCAACAGGGCGTATCGGAGATGCGTGTGGTGCGTGGTGGGCACATCTAAGAAGAGGCAGCGAAGCCCTGGAGACAAGCAGTGGTACACGTGCACGTGCCTCACTGCTGTTGGGATTGAACGAGCATAGTCGAACGATGCCTGCTTCCAGACGCTGAGCGGTGAGTTCATTCTGTCTCGGCGTATCGCTGTCCATGGACTGGTTTGGATAGGAAGCACACAGATACAGGAAGAGGTGCGATCGTGGCTTTTACGTCAAATGTGCGCCTGTGATGACAGACGTGTAAGGCCTCTGTGGCGCCAAAAAACAATTGCTGTTTCCATTAGCATCAGCGCGCGTGCGCGTTCCTTGCGTGAAACGCTTCGACGTGCAGTTTAGTGAGACGCAGTCTCTTGGGCGACGATCGCAAACCATTAGCAGCGTGCACGCCGTTTGCACCCTAGTGCGCCAACGTCTGTCAGCATAAACCTTGGGCAGCATCCGCAGCCCGCTGCGCGGTCTCCGTCACACGTCCGATGTCTGAGCCCTTGCCGCATAGCTTCGCCTGGACTAATTCACAGTGTTCTTTCGACTAAAAGGCACTGACTGTGCAGGGAGTAGGTTTAAGCAGATGGTGGAGCTTTTTTTGTCTCGTTTTTCATTCTACACAATCGTCAGGAGACCCAGGCAGCATGAATTGTATAGCCTGCTAGCCGTGGTAAATGGTGTGATGAGCAGGAGTTCCAGTGAAAAGCCTTTCTGTAATAATGAAATGGCTAGTGGCTGAAAAAGTTTCGCGTTTCTTTCACGCAGCCTGTGAGCAAGTGGAATGTTGAGCTGCGCCCAGTTCACTGAGAATCATGACGACTTCGCATGGCATGGCATTATAGCACGCATCAGGTGCTTTTACGCTTTTTGCATGGTTCGTCACATGCAAAATATAATTCAGGATTTGAGTTCAAGCGTACCTGTACGTACCATCGACGAGAACTGCATCCGGAACAGGGGTATCTTTGAAACAAGCATGTTCTATTCGGTCGAGCAGCTCTGGTCTGTGGCTCCGGTGAAGTCTCGTTTAGTTGAATTTTTCAAATTCCAGTTCCGGAAATGCTGATTCTGTGATGCCAGTTTTCCACTGTTGATGGTTTAGCGCGGCACAATATACATGTTGGGGTCAGATTCACTGCAGAGCACGTCTGGCATAGCGGGCTTTCTTTACGTTCATATTCGTCACAGCCAGTATGTACAGAATGATCAGCGCGAGATGTCGAAATTTAGCGTCTGTTAATGAGAAATTCTTCCGGCATCGTGTGACACTAGACAGAGATGCTTTGCGGTGCAATGCGAGGGAGGTATCCTGCGATCCTGCAGCACGTGCATTTTGTACGCTACGTACACAGAAAAGCTGCTGTCGACAGGCGCACATGCACCCTATAGTCTCTGTTCATGGCTATGCCACTATGAAACAGAGTACATCCGGTTTCCTCTAATTCGGCGTGTGCTTGTGGTAGTTCTTTACAGACTCACTGCGATATCAATGTCGTCGGCTACAACGGACGATAGTTGCAAAGATATCCATTCTGGAATGGTACACTGCCACGAAACAATCATTTGCACTTCCCTTGCGACTTCTGTTTTTCCGGCTCGTCAGCCATTCAATTCAAATGAGTTATCGGACATTCTGCATACCCGCATGCTTCTGTCTCCGGCATTTGGTTGGCCTGTGTGGGAAAAGACAACAAACGTCTTGGGGCCCAGGGAGTATCTCACAGCGGAAGCAATTTGTTCATGTTCGATTCACGCTCAAGTAGGAGAAGGAATATGTTGCCATAGCATGTGACAAAGTTTTTTGTGGGTTATGTGCTTGGGTAATATGCTGGTGATATCGAGAGCGGCGAATGAAAATGCCAATGGTGGTACAGTACAGTATGACATTAATATTGATGCAGTCAACACGTGTTTTTGCATAATCTATCATCATGGTTCCCGATTTTCTCACCGATCAGCCGCTAGAGAACTTCGCAGTATGCAATGCTGCATGGCGTGATGCTGTCTATGCAGCCGGTACGCTCAGGAAGCGTAGACGGCATTTTCCAGGCGTAGCAAACGACGCGACATTGCAAGGCTGCGCCGTTTAATGAGCCAAACGCTGGAAAAAAGCTGGCAAAGAAGGCCTAATTCCCCGATATGCATGCTGCTTTTTCCCCTCGTCGCATATGCGGACTTGTCGGTAATTGGAGCTTAGCTGTGTACCATTGTGCATGGTCGTTCATAGTTGCGTTCGATCGGAGTGCAATTACCCACGCTGCAGACGCTCATCACGCACCACCGAGAGCGTCCATTCACATGCGAAGCAGTGCTGGCGTGAAAGGAATGTTGTGTGCACAGCGGCTGACGAGCAAAGCCTAGGTGCCGCGCACATACGTTATCGAACAGGCGCGTAGAGGAGTAAATTGCCTTTCCTTCCAGCGAACCAGCCGACATGCTTGATGCGCACGCTGCAAAGCAAATGTCGAGGCGCAGTCTGTTGAACAAATGTTGAATAGTCTTTGGCGGCGGTTGTGGCTGTCGTGCGTGCCCATGTGTTTCGATTCCACCAGTAAGCTGTTGGTTTTTCTAGCGCATGTACGGTTTGGCAGGGAGTAGGTGTCGCGTCGTAAGTGAAGCGTCTCTACCGGTGTTGTCGGTCGGGTCGGAGCCTTCCTTCCTGCTGTTGCTTGGAACAAAGTTACTGTGTCAGTTATGGGCCTGGCGTGGCCTGTCGCACAAGCTAGCTGGTCTTCGCATGTGCAACTCGTGGACCTGCCATGTGAGCAATTGACGTGTTGCCATGATGTGGGATTCTGTGCAGTTTGTTACGCGATTTGCGTGTTTCGTCGAAAAGCGCTTGGCTGCAATGCGTCCAATGACGACTGGTGTGTTCTCAACCTCACTGTGAAGCGTCGAATAGCTAGAGGCAACGACGTGTGCTTTTGGTCTTGACGAGCCGACAAAGCGCTTCGTTTACAATGCAGCGTCAGTTGTTGTTTTGCACTTTTGACTGCAGGGATGTGGGGGAAACGTTGCATGAGCAGAGCATATGTGTATGAAATGTGGAATGGCACCTCACAACTCGGGAACTACTGAGACAATTGCGGCGCCCAAGATGGGGATTTCATCACGCACCACCGAGAGCGTCCATTCACATGCGAAGCAGTGTTGGCGTGAAAGGAATGTTGTGTGCACAGCGGCTGACGAGCAAAGCCTAGGTGCCGCGCACATACGTTATCGAACAGGCGCGTAGAGGAGTAAATTGTCTTTCCTTCCAGCGAACCAGCCGACATGCTTGATGCGCACGCTGCAAAGCAAATGTCGAGGCGCAGTCTGTTGAACAAATGTTGAATAGTCTTTGGCGGCGGTTGTGGCTGTCGTGCGTGCCCATGTGTTTCGATTCCACCAGTAAGCTGTTGGTTTTTCTAGCGCATGTACGGTTTGGCAGGGAGTAGGTGTCGCGTCGTAAGTGAAGCGTCTCTACCGGTGTTGTCGGTCGGGTCGGAGCCTTCCTTCCTGCTGTTGCTTGGAACAAAGTTACTGTGTCAGTTATGGGCCTGGCGTGGCCTGTCGCACAAGCTAGCTGGTCTTCGCATGTGCAACTCGTGGACCTGCCATGTGAGCAATTGACGTGTTGCCATGATGTGGGATTCTGTGCAGTTTGTTACGCGATTTGCGTGTTTCGTCGAAAAGCGCTTGGCTGCAATGCGTCCAATGACGACTGGTGTGTCCTCAACCTCACTGTGAAGCGTCGAATAGCTAGAGGCAACGACGTGTGATATTTGTCATGATGAGCCGACAAAGCGCTCCGTTCACAGTGCAGCTTTTATTGTCTCTCGTTTCTGGCCATCTCCGGTACCTGCGGTATATTTTGTCGTTGCAGATGCTATATGTAGCTCTTCAAAAGAAATATAGGTAATTCTGTTGTCTCAGAGTGGCCTCACTTTGCAGCGTTCCATTGGATCTGCGCACCGTTGGGCGGACGCAGCCGATCTTGGAATGAAAATATGAAGCAGGGGTGTCTCATTATAATGCGTGCTTCTAGGGAGTAAGCGTCGGTGTGTTGCTACGCTGCACACGCTGCGCAGCTCGTCTTGAGAAATGAAAGAAGGCTACGCGTGCCTGTCTTCTGTCGGATGCACGGGAATCTATGCCTTCTCGCAAAGAATATTTCTGCTTCGATCCGTTATCTGCACAAACGGCTGGAGTGCAAAACGTTTTCTGCTTTTCGGTGTTCTTTCATAGTCTTCAGTATTGAATATTGTTGAGTATCGTACGAAAATTCGGGTTCAGGCCGGAAAATGTTAGCTTTTGCAAGGACTGGAAAGCATCTCGAATTCAAAAAAATGAAGGCTAAATTAGCTGCTAATTTGTCAATCAAGTGAATTTCATATGCGTTGCTAGAGTTGACAGCATCCGCTGATCCGCCATGCTCTGTGACAAACTGACTCAAAAATGTTCTAAATTAGGTTAGCGCAGCTTGTAAGTTTCCAAGGGGCTTCAAATGGCGCTACGAACTGCAATACTACAAAAACTCTTTGAAACCGTGGCAACCATGGTCTGGCAAGTTTGCATGCGCCGTGCCCAGTACACACCTCTAATGGAACATACAACGAGAATAGCACTGCTGATTCAGTGGCGTAGGTGAATATTAGGCATGAATCAGTTGTGTACGTAGAAGTGAAGGGACTGCCGGTATGAGGTTTGACAGCTGACTTGGACTACACAGATTCAAAATTGGGTACATGAGACAAGGGTTTGATGAGAAATACCGCGGACGTATGATGAAACATTGTGTTCGGCGTATCGTTTGACATACTCGAGTGTTTTTGTCACTGATACGCATGCCGGTGCATGGTGGCGAACACACGTCTGCTAGTAATGGGTATGTGGAGTTGCATGTGTGCTGTTCAGGCCGTGTTTGAACACAGGGTAGATATAATATACAAACTGGGGCACAGAGGGAGAGGAGGATGACGAGCTGCTTGTGTTTGGCCAATCGTGCTTTATGGCGTCACGAATATCTATGAGTTTCCGTGAAGTAAAAGCATATTGCGTGCATTACAAAGTAGTCTATGAAGTAGCCTCCGAAATATCATAACCAGGCTCAGCCATGCCACATGTTTTGTAGATGTATCGAGCCTGCCTAAATTAATAGGTCCGTTAGTAGCGCAGTGGTTACGTTGTTGTCTGTCAGTTTATTGCGGAAGGCGAGTGCAAACCATGCAGCATGAAGTACCTATGGACAGCTTCGCAGTAACAATTTTTATTCTAATGAAGCTCTTGACAAATTGACAGTGATCATGGTATCCATGAATTGATTAAGCAGATTGCAGCGTCTGCACTTTGCATCAAGAATATTTTTGTCTTTCCAATGCTAAAGAGTTTGTTCTTTGCTGCGAACTGAATACCCGTGTGTCTGCGCGGTATAAGGTAGAAGTCTCGCGTGTTGGTATCGATACACAATGAGGGCTGTCAGTGGAATGACGCTGATCCGAAACCGGGGAACTCCGCGATGTTTGGCTTCCTGTACGATGGTGATGCCATGGCATGAGACAATATTTGCAACAATCCTTCAGGGAGTAACTGCTCGACTGGTTTTTAGACATCACAAGCTACAATTGTCCCCATAACGGAGCCCTGCATTTGTCGGCAAGAAGAATCTGTAGAGCGTTTCTTGGAATGCTTAAAGGTGGCTGATTTGCGCCGCCAACGCAACTGTCTAATTAACAGTACACTTTCTACTTTCACGGGGTTGTCCGATTCGGTGTGTCAGAACAGTTGTCCGATTCAATCTGTTAGAACAGTTTTGTAATACTTGTTGAATCCTGCGTGTTAATAAATATTATGCTTGAAGAGGCAAAGATAATGCGTTGACAAACAAGCTGGATTGTGTCCTGTGAGCCACAATATTTTGGGTCAAGGCGAGCATCGTAGGAGAATATTTCTCTCGCTTGTCTCCAGCTGGTATGTTTTATCAGTGTGAGACTAGAAAATAGTCACTGACAATGTCTTTGCACACTTGACTCTGTTGCAGACTGCTGTGTGCAGGTTGCTGGATTGCAATTGCTGTAAGTGGATCAAGTAAATACGTGCGGTTTTGTGAAGCGCTGACTATAAATGCGGAGTACGAAAGTGAAATGCGTTTGTGAATTTTCTTATATATGGGACTGCCAAGTGATTTTCCTGGAGAAGTATACGACAGGAAACCTTTTTGAAAACGAACAGCTCTACATTTCTTACGATTCTACCTGGTTAATTGTTCATGACTGTAAACGCTGGGAGGCGGCCCGTTCCACATAATCATGTGACGCAGCCAGTGTGTCAAACCGGGCTTCATTGGACTTTCATGACTAAGTATCATAAATAGGTTCTAGGACATTTTGGAGATCTTCTGCGTTTTGGGTTTTTAGTTTTTCGTGTTGCTAGCATCTGATGCTAGCCAAATGAATGCTTGCTTTGTGACGAAGCATCGGCCCAGTGTTACTTCGCGCAGAGTGTGACATACTGCACGTGTGGCGCTCGTGAAAGCACGTTCTCCAGGGCGTGTTTGAACTTTATCTTATTTGCACAACGCAATAAACATTCAATGAGGTTGTCATTCTCTTATTTGGTTTTTGGTATGCATCATTTTAAAAACAGTTGGGACTCCTGTTGCGCTGGAGCTCGCCATGCTGTCGCCAGTTGGATTTTACATCATTATGCTTTACCGTTTAATACTGCTTATAACATCGCGTTTAGAATGATTATTTCTGGTGAAGATGGTATTTTGCAGTGTTGGCCACTCGCCGCTTTGTGATGGGTTCAATAGGGGCGCAAGAATAACATGAAGTTTGAATTCTCGTAATATCGGTTTGGAGTACAAAGTAGCTCATTTGACAGGCCTCAATGATGAAACTTCAAGTGCATGGTTACAGTTACTTGATCAGGCAGCTGCAGCGGGTCTGGGTCCTTGGTGGACGTATATTCACGAACACAACAAACAAATTTAGTACCTCCACCGACATGCTGACACATTGAAGCGTATACATATCGAGAAATGATGCACATATCTGTATCCTAGAAAGGCGCTTGAGTTCTTGGACTCTAAATATTTCATAAACTTCGTCGTGCCGGAACATTTTCCATCCCTCGTGAGCGACTATGTCGCATTTATTTTGGACTGCTCAGTGAGTAGTAGACTTTGCAAGAGAAATAGAGAGAGCAGCCTCTAGCGTACACTTGATCCTGCAGGGAGTATGCCATGATGAACGCAACGTTTGAGTAGACAAAATATGATGATTCGCCGTCAAATGTTTGCTGCTTGGCGTTAGCCTGCTGTTTAGTGAAACCTAAAGTTAGGCACCAGTGCTTGCTTGTGATGCATTGTACAAGTTCTCGTCATTAAGTGTGTTTCAACAGACAGATATGCGCAACCTTTAGATCGCTCCTTCAGTGCTTGTGCTGCCTCTGTGTCTCGACAAAATAGCATTCAACCTGTCATCGACATTTCATGATTACGACTTTAGCTCCGTAGTCAGAAGCTGCGGGTATGCTACGTGTTATGCGGAGAATTAAGGACGTCGCGCGGAGCTCAGTCATCTGCTACAATTGTGCAGCGCCACGAAAAAGACGCATTTTTGCATGAAATGTCTAGATGCCAGTTGCCGTTTATATGTGAAGCCTGTACGTGCACGTAGTGGAAAGAATCATATTCACATCTGAAAACCGTAATTACGTTGCACCTCTGCGTTGACACGAGATATTCGGGACAACAGGTTGTTCCGGAAGAATTCTTGCCCGTCTCCGTACATGTCTGCACAAGCTAAAAACCGAATGCAACTGCTTCTATCTGGTAGTCGGACTATAGTGGCACGGAGTAGCTTATCGTTTTTTGCAGTGAAATGCATGACTGCTTTTTTGTGGCTCCTGAAAGCCACGTGATCCCTGCTTGACGTTTTAATACGGGCACTTTGAATCCCGTTGAATTTATATTGGCTACGCATATTATTATTCTCATTGAATGCCCGTTCAAATTTGCGACATGTCCGAAAACACACGAAACACACGCTGCGTCGAAATCAGCCGACTACACGAGGAATTTAGCTAGTGGGTGACACCTTGCGTTACGCGCGTTCAACCAGCACACAGCTTCTTATGCGCGGATATATATTTCCTGATATGCAACAAGAATTCTAGCTCGCTAATTCTGTCAACCTGACATGCGTGACACAACATCGAAACCTAACCAGCTAGCGCCGAAAAGGAAAGCAGTGGTACACGCGTCTCGATTTAGACAACAGACACAGTCCACATCACGCATGAAGCCTTCACAGGTAGGGCAGAAACCCCTGATGAAACACTAAAACTTTCCGCGGTTGGGGCAAGACAACGCTTGCGATATGTCGTCGGATGAAAATGCGTGCGTTGATAGCAAGAGCCAGAAAAACGAATCAGCAGGACTCGTCCGTATCCCTGTCGGTTCCGCCAAAAGTCATAGATAATTAGCACAAATGATCAGTGTATTGCTAACAGTAAATAGTCGTGACAGTTTCACATCGAAAATTGTGCTGAAGACACAATGCGGTGCAAATAGTAACTACATGCGCCCCGAATCTTTTAGTCATATTTACTTTTTTAGCTCGCTACACCGCAAGTGCCAATGCCAAGTTGTCGTTCTATCCACACACAAAATGCATGTAACAAAGTGATTCAAAGACTCCAGAGGTGATAAGCTGCAGGAAAACTGAAGCGGAGTACCATTATGTGCGCTTTGGCTCAGCGCTGGCTTTTTGGAAATGTGCAGTGCACTTGACGCAGCTGAATTCAGAAATACAATGAGACGCATTGACGTTATATAGGTGACGTCTGCATCTTCGAAAACTCATAGGGCCGACAAGCCATGATAGGAACGATTTCACAACGCGCCGAATGTTCAGCTCAAGATGGTATTCTAGAAAAATGCAGCAACGAGTCGGAAGGCATGCGAACCGAACACTGGCAAAGTTGTACAGATCGTACATGCACGCATGTTAAATCAGATCGTTAGCAGCCACCACCCTGATTTAAAGCCGAGGGTTGAGGCAAGAAAATACTCTAGAAAGTCATTGAAAGCGTTCCTACCGCATCGCGACAAACGTCACATGGCCAGACTTTTCATTTACTAACAAGCACCATCTCATTGTGCAAGAGCATGGTGCCTATATTACAAAGAACAACGGTGAGCGCGTTCATTTGAACTTTGATGCACGTGCTCTGCAAACATTTTAGCGTCCTAATAACGCAGACGCGGCTCCTCCAGCGAAGTAACTGTTTTGGAGGAACAAAACGCTTAAGAAGAACTTCAGCTCAGAAGACAGGATCGATGGCATACCTATAGAGAACGTTCACAGCACAGCTGGGAGCTGCTCAGGAAACAGTTTTACTCTCCGCGTTTGAACAGTGTTTGAACAAAAAACGAGTATTACCTGGATTTGTATCTATCTCCGCCGCGTTACCAATGGAAGGTAGTTAACATGTGGAAACAAAATGGATTGAAAATAGTGTCTCTCTGTAAAGTGCACACCACAACGTGAGACTATTTTCTATCTTCATTCCAAATTAACTATAATTTACCGTCTTCAGCGTAGGACCGTGCATATCACGTGCTTGCTTCATTCACGTTGTGCACACGCCAAAGTGACTGTAGGCCTCCAGAGCTCATAGACTGCATAAAGACAGTTCACGGGACAAGCAACTTTCGCAACTCGGCTCTGCTGCGGCTCTTCGATATGGGATACAAATGGGGTAACTGTATTAAGCAACACACAAAACCAAGCGACTCTTCACCAGTGATGCCTGCTTGTAAAAACGTTTACGATCCGGGCATACCATGTTTCCCACATTTTCAAAACATCCCAAGCGTTGAGCCCGTACCGGCACCCTAGTGCAATGTAGCAAAGATTCAATAGTACGATAATTGGAGATAGACAGATTCCTCATCGCAAAATAGACAGTTCTGAGCTACACTACTAATTTAGTACTACGTATCGTTGTTACAAAAGAATATACAGCAGACCAGCGGAACTGCTTGTGCATCAAAGTAACGAAAGCTGTTTCCACATTTCTATTCTTCAGTGAACAGCACAACACTGAGAGCGCATTGATCCTACCGTCTGAAACATAAAAGCGACATCCCTAGGGTGGGCCTTGATAAACGTATTCCAAAAATTGCTTAACAAGCTAAACACGCAAAGATTGCTATTCCAGCAACAAAGAAGTACTAAGAAAATAAATTGCGTGAGTAGACCGTTCGGTCAGGACGTATAATCGTTTAGGCGCCTGTAAAGCAACGTAAAGATATAACTTGGAGCCTGACGTGAAATATCGCAATTTCCGTGGTAGCGTCAAGACAGAGCCCAAAAAAGGCGGTGCTCATCGTTTGAAGCATGGCAAAAATAAAAGGCCAGCAAAGTTCCTATCTGTTCCCAAAATTCCTGTTTATATCCTTCGCTTGACGGATAGTGCTCAGATTGATAAGCTAGGTAAATCGCAAACAAATATGACCACATACTCACTGGACAAAGCTTCGCTTTGCAAAAGGTGCACGCACCTTGCGAGATGGTGAGAATTCTCATTACATGTTGTCCGGTTTGAATCACATTAATATTGTATGTCCCTCACAGTAACAGGGTAAAAGCCAAGTATTCGCTTCATTCGCATACAATATTCATGTTACAAAGTGTTTGACATGCTCCTGAGATTACGAGCTGCAGGAAAATATCGAAACAGATTAGCGATTTCGCGCTTTGGCCCAGCACATGGTATTTGAAGGTCAGGTGCTGCCTCGCAGTAATTGTATTCAGCAACACAACTTAAAGAAGCTGATCTAGATCACTGGCATCTCCCTTTTCAAATATTCTCAGGGTTGACAAGCCATCATATCACAATGACCCATATGTTTAAAGTATAGTGCTACCCTGGAGCAATGTAAGTGCGCGGAAAGCATGCTTCTTGAAGATAGGCGATGTTCAAATTGTTTGGCTTCCGATATCCGCGAACCAGCACAAAGCGTCCTCCATGCAACAAAAACTACGCCGTATTTTCCACCCAATAACGAACAGCATCTTTTTGTGCACGGACATCGTGCCTAAATCACGAAAAATGACGACCTGACGAAACACCAGCACGGCCATTCGAGCTTTGATGTGCGTGTCGGCAAAACGTTGGGCGTGCTATAAGGGCATACGTCGCACCTTCAGCAAACCAGCAGCTGCGGCGACACAAACTGTACGAGAGTAAAGCTCAGTAAGAGAAACTCTTTACGTACTCCAGAAAAGGAATTTACAGCGCGGCTAGCACATCTAACGAACCAACTAAAGTCTTCTGGGTAGGCAAGAGGTAGCGCGCGCAAAATGGTCATTTCTGGAAATAAACGACCAGAAGGAACTTTATCCGCACCCGTGACTTCAGAAAAATGCACAGACGAGAGATACAAATAGGCGGCGGACCAACATGATCCCACGATCATGAGAAGTAGCCTTTTTGCCCTCAGTGCACACAGTGCACACAGTGCATGGAATAGTGAGACTAATTATTGCGTGTAACCCAAAGCAAATTCGTTTTCTTCAAAGTGTAAGCAAAGTACCAGATTTATCCACATACATCTTGAATGCTATAAACCTCAACAGCGCACGCTCGCCATTATAATTGTCCAGAATAGCGCGATCAACGACTATGGCGCATGTTACTGCAATGGTCACCCGTTACCGCTCGATAGAGTTATGCCTGCAGCAAAGATTCAAGTATCCACACGTTGCAACACTTTAGGAAAACCCGTTCACCCGTGAAAATGACATTTTTCGAGTGCACCTGTGAGCCCTGCTGAAACTATATTTGCTCACGGGCACTTGATTTATTTACCAGCAAGGCAAAACGTAGCTTACATCCTGAGCAAAACGCAAACGCCCGGAAAGTGTTCTATGCCCAATTTTCAAAAGCTCTAGAGACGATTTGGACGAACTTGCAAACAGGGCAGGTATGTAATCCATATCTTTTGTTGGCAAAAGCACTGGAGTTATGAACAATACAGCGCCTCACATCAAATATTACCAGCAAAATACGCGCTTGCTTGCCCTCTCCAACCCTGCATCCACAGGCATCGCAAACACGTCAATATAGTGCTATATCATTACAAATTTACAAGCACTCCATAATCTATCGGCTTTGTGCAAATCGCGCTGATGTTATTTGAGGCAGTCGCAACATGAAAGCACCAGCCTGAGAAACGCAAGAGCAGTACCGGGGCTTCACGACGCAAACGCACTACCTGTGGCCAACAGCACTTGGATGTGGCAACACTGCGAACTCGCACAACTACCGGAGCACACTCGCAACGCTTCTACGCAACGACGCTCACTCCATGCAACCGCAGTTTTGTCTAATGACTTACTACTCTTTGCTCTGCTGCTGAGCTAGAAGACGTCTGTGTTTGCGAGCGGCTTGTGCTCGGAATGGTCCTTTCGCGTTTCCGGCGAAACGCCCATTCCGAGTACCTTTGAGCTAAACGTCTCCATGTCACGACCTCCACGAACTCGCCAGGCAACGCAACCATATAGCCTGTTCAGCCTCGTCTTACGCAGTGAGCTCCACAGCATTCAGCCTAATTTCTGCAACTGGCCAGGAAAATGAAGCGCAGCATAGCAGAGAGTGCGCATTTCTCTAGCAGCCGTGGATACTTGCAAGCCGATAACTCCACCCAAACTCTCATCACCGAGACGCATGTGCCACAAACACCGACTTGCACACACAGAGCCATGCAGATTGAGATACAGCGCACCTCGTAGCTTGTGAGGCCTAATGACTACGCCTTACATGCCAAGAGCTCCAAATCCATGGCTGCGCGCCAACGCAGTCGCCACCACTACACACAACGCCATGCACATTGATAGACAGTGCACTTTGCAATATGCGACCCCTAATGACTACGCTTTGAATTGCAGCATGTGTGCGACACAGTATACAGATTAACGTCAGAACCGACCTAGGAGCGTACGCTGCGAATATCACACCAACATGTTGCGGTGCAAAACCAGACATTCCAGCTCGCCTGCCTTGACGTACTGGCTGTATAGTGCAAGTAACAGCGAGGTTAGCTCGTACACCAGTGGGTCCCTTCACGCAAGCGCGAGCCTTCAAAACAGCAGCAACCGAATGCACTCGAAACGACAGAAAAGACGAAGATAGAAACGACAAATCTTCACACAATGCACTGTCACCGAGCCTCCCAAGCGCATATTTGCGCAAACAAACAGTTTTCCAACTTGGCAAAAAGGTACCTCGAGGCAGTCGCCAATGACCTCCGATTCAAAGAATTCCTGCGAAGAGAATTCATCGCCGAGCTGCACTCTGACCACACTCTGACCATGCATTCCAACTCGGTTCCTTGATGAGGCGATTCCGTCGCTCTTGAAACATGCCGTGAGCCGTGCTCGACAATATATTTTGCACGCGCGTCTCGGCCTGTGGTTCGTTAGTGCGACGCAAGCCATTCGACGTGCTGGATTGTTCTCCACACCTACAGGCTACAAAGGAAAACGCGCAACGCGCTCCAGATTCCTCCAAACCGTGGTCGATGGAACCGCGAAGGAGCATTCAGCGTAGCGTATTTCTAACTCAAATGCACGCATGCGCCCTCTCCACTCCTGCACCTGCGGGCATTCCAAGCACATCAATACGTTTTTTTCATGCAAATTCAGGTCTCCGTACGTTATCGGTTCTATGCAGCTTTTTGTAGCAGTTTTTGTGGCGGACACAGAGCAAAACCGAGAGTCCGTGAAATACACGAGCAGTAGTAGAGGCCTCTTAAAACGCAAAAGCACTAGTTGTGAACTCCACGCAATTTCATCCAACACACGTAGAGTGCAGCTTGATTCGGATAAGCGACCACTGGGAATTCGCATCACTCTCAAAATACCCTTGCACAACGACGCTTACTCCCTAAAGCAGCAGTCCTTAAAATCAGCATCTGCTCCTTGTTTTCTTGCCAAGCTAAAAGACGCATGTACCTGTTAACGGTCAGAGTGAATAACATTTGCCGCCCATCGAGCAATTCGCCGGTTCCGGCAAACTTCGTCGGTGGCGCCGCCTACACAGGATCGTTCGCCAGGCAGTACAGCCATGCACTGTGCTCATCCTCTTCTTTTGCTATTCAGCTATTGGGCATTCAACACATGTCCGCAGAAAAGTGAAGCACAGCATATCACATTTCGAGCACTGCTATAACAGGCCTGTGTAATTGGAAGCCGATAACCCGGCCCGATCTGTTGCCACCTGCAGGTTGCATCTGCCATAAATACCAGCGTACTACACTGGCTTGCCAAACAACCTCACCTGCAGCCTGAAGATACACGAAAGAGGCATTACGAGCTGTAGAAGCGACGGGAGCTCTAAATCCAAGGCTATGGGATGACGCAATAGCCGCCAGTCTTACGCAACGCCGCAAAGACTGCTGCACAGTAGATTTCAACGTGTGCGTAGCCAGCAGCCGGCGCCTGAAAACTTAATCGGTACCATAATGTTGCATGCGTACACTTTCTGCAATCCTCGTTGGAGGACGCGTTCTGGTTACAGCACATAGCTGCTGTACTCAATCATCGAAATGTTCCACTACGTGTCAACTTGCTTGATGCAGGCCGCACAGAAAAAATGAAAGGAGCTCCCCGGATAACAGCAATGAGGCAACAAGTGCCTGAGGGGCCTCGCAAACCTCCGCCATCGAAGAAATAAACATGGCGCGAAACCATGCATTTCCCAGTTTTCTGTCGAAGATGAAAACCTCACGCTTCCTCCAAGCAAAGAGTGTGTCATCAGGCAACGCTAATGGTGCGTTATGAAGAAGTGCCTAAACAGACGACGTGTTTGCTTGACATGCCTAATACTCTGTAGCGGCGTAAACCTTATCGCGATGATCTTCTGAGGCGATACAACGCACAATGAGTTAGTAACGCGCTACGAACAGATGCGCCCTTGTGTACCTGCAACATCGTGCATCACGTAGTGGGATGCAGTGTAGCGTTGTAGGCACTTACCAGCTGCGGAGAAATGCTTCAAACTCGCGTGATTTGTATTGATGCTGCAGCTCAGTGGCCAAATCTGGTTCGAAAATGTACGCCAAATTGTATGAGCGCGCCTTCTACAACACTGCCACCATACGGTTGACAAGGACAGTGTGGCTTCCGCGGATTCACAGTACCGAGCCATTCTCAAGTAACTGGCATTGCTCAATCCACAATTCTTCCATCTGGCGCAGCCGCAGCAGGAGACAACCAGTTCGTCAAGTGCGTACAGCTCTTGCGTGTTTGCAAACTAGGAACACTATTTTATAGCTACGAACTCCATCGCGTGCCCAGGAGGAAAGACAGAACGAACTAGACGCCCTATTATTGCGAAATTCGCAGTGCCAGGCTCCTCCGAGGAGGGCCTGCCAACAGGACAAACAAACTACAGCTTACTTCCTGGAACAGCAATATCCTGCCCCTTTGATAGAGCCAAAAATGTCCTTGCTAGGGGAGGTTGCCTGTGGTACAGGCCTGCTGAAATCTGCCGCCTCCCAAACAACCGCTTGCCGTGGCTGCACTTGGCATTCTCTTGAAAATCTCATCCGGCAGACCAAAGGTATCACTCATTTTCAGCCTCTACGTTCATACTACACTAGGAGGCGTTCAAGTTAAACTACACAGCCGCACAGTAAGGGAGTGCTCCAGGATCTCGCAGTTGCTGAACATGCCCGTTGAGTTCGCCGTCCATGCCTCAGCCAGTGTCCCCCAAGCCGTCACTGTGGTTTCATCACTAGTCGCAACGTGTAACGGAGCTACAGTGATTGCACAAAGCCGCTACTTCACGCTGCATCGAGCTGAAAACACCCTTACGGACGGAACGGTGAGAAAGCATACGTGTAGTCGCACAGCCGACTATACAAAGCAGTTCAACAGCCATGTTTCCACAAGTCAACATTCTAAAAGAATCATTGCACTATGCAGCACTTTCACGGCACTCGTTAAATCAAACATGGAAATGCCGGCATGTTACTCCTGCAGGCAGCGAGGGCGCTCCATTTGCCTGCATTGACGGACTGGCTGTATGCAGCACACAAATTTCAGAACCTGCACAAAAGGCAGTGTGCCATTTTCGAAGCATCAAGAGCGCTCACGATTCCAAGAAAGTTGTATAACAAGACAAAGTCACGCCAAAAAAAGTACACGATGCCACGGCATGCATCTTTCGCCCATCGTGGAAACGGATCTCTGGCGAAACAAAGGGACAAGTCAGCTAGGCATAAAAGTGCAAAAAATATGCATCGATACATTGTGAAAGAGCTGCTACACCAGAGCAGTGCTTTGGGCAGCTAGTTACTCACCGCGCACGTCAAAATGCCATATATTTCAGTCTAACTACTTCGTACGGTGTGGAATTTAAGCAGACCATCTTTTAGAACTGCGAGACGCTCAGTGCGATCTTTTATTCCCAACAGTCTATTGGTCTAGCAAGCAATGACGTATGGCACCGCAATGCGTAGACTTACGATCTCCATGTAGTGTCTGAACTGCTATTCTATTTGTGTTGAGCAATGCTGCTTGGAAACTATTACATGCCTCATATTTATCTCCTTTTCAGGTTCTCAAATGACAACTACCCAACATGAGCGCCAATTTGATCAGCTCGTCTGAAAGCTGCTAAGGCACATGATGTCATCCAAAAAGCGGAACTGTCAATAGGCTCATTCCCTGAAGCATGCATACTCAAAAACCGTTTTTTGGGATTCCTTGCAGACAATATAGAGAAGCATATGCCAACTGGCACGCATCCACATATGCATGCAATGGCCCGGAAATGTCACCTATGCCATTCTGCTGACGACTCCGATGAAAACGCAATATGCGCGTATGAACTTGACTCTTTGTTCGACAATGCTACGTCACGAATAAAAATGCTGTTGACACTTAGCATAATCTTTAGCACATCACGCTCAAACCACCTTCAGTGTAAGCGCCTACAGCTGGCTGTCCTTAGGTAATGCAAGACACAACACGGCAACGTGTACCATCTAAACAACGGTACAATGCATAGTTTTGCCAAGCCATGCTCAAAGAACGCGGCTGCAGGCTAAAGAAATGTCCAGAAGACACCCACGCACCCATCCACATCAGTATGCAAGGCATTTTAACGACTGTACACACCCAATACCCAGCCCGCCAAAATGAGCACTTTATATTGTGCATCTTTTTTGTGAAGCCTAAAAGTCGCAGCGGCATATGCATATGAACGCGCGAAGCGACGAACGCTGCAGACATACATAAATACTGGTGTACAGTTCATGTGCCACAAACAGCAACTTGAAACATCCAAGTTCAAAACGGTGCAACCGCCAGCCTGAAAATACACGAAAAACACGCTGCAGCCACCGGAGCCGGAAGAACCGCCTAGAGCACCAAATCCAGGCCTGTGCGACGACGCAGTCGCCACCATTGCACACAACGCCATGCAGATTAATACACAGTGCACTTCGCAACTTGTGGGGCCTAAAGACAACGTCACAAACTGCAGGAAGTGTGCGACACAGCAAACAGATTAATGTCTGAATCAAAGTAGGAGCGTATGCTGCGCATATCGCACGAGCCTGTTGCGGCGCGAGACCAGCCATTCCATCTCGCCTGCCTTGACGTACTGGCTGCAGAGTGCAAACGACAGCGAGGCTAGCTCGGACATCGCTGAGTCCCTTCTCGCAGGCGCGAGCCTGCAAAACAGCAGCAACCAAACGCACTCGAAACGACGGAAATGATCAAGATAGAAACGACAGAGCGTTACGCAGTGCATTGTGTCGCAGAGCCTGAAGAGCGCATGTTCGCAAAAACAGTTTTCCAACTTGACAAAAAGGCAACTCAAGCCAGTCGCCAATGCTCTCCGACGCAAAGAGGTCCTGCGGGGAAACCGCACCGCTGAGCTGCACTCTGGCCACACTCCGACCATCCATTTCAACCCGGTTCCCTGACAAGCCTTTCCCTTCGCTCTAGAAACAGCCTGTGCGTCGTGCTCAAAATGACACTCTGCACCTACGCCACAGCCTCTGGCTCGTTAGTGCGACGCAAGCCATTCGATGTGCTGGAATATCCTCCACACTTACTGGCTGCAACGAAAGTTCGCAACCCGCCGCAGACGCCTTCGAGCCGTGCGCCGTGAAACCGCAAGATACTACGGAGCATAACGCACCTGTGACTCAAAGATTGCCGCAAAGCTCCACAAATCAAATGTTCCCTCTTTACGCTTGCATCTACATGCATTCTAAACAAGTCAGTACAACCCTTTCCAGTGCAAATTCACGAACGCTTCCTAGGCTATAAGCTATCGGCTCCGTGCAACTCGCGCTTATGTCATCTGAGGCAATCGCAGCATGAAACTACAAATCCGGGAAATGCAAGAGAAGTACACGAGCTTTGCGATGCAGAAGCACTAGCCGTGAGAAACTCGATGTGGATATACCAAAACCGCGAATTGGCGCAGTTGACAAACGCACGCAACACTTCTACTCATCGACGCTCGCTCCCTGCAACGGCGGTTCCGTCGTATAGCCGTCTGCTCTTTGCTCTGCTGTCAAACTAGAAGTTGCCCGTCCTCGCAAGCAGCTCGAGTAAGTAACCTTTGAAGCGAAACGACCAGTCCAAGCGCCATTCAGCTAAACGTCTCCATGGCACGACCTCGACGAACCCGCCAGACAATGCATCCATGTAACCTGCTCAGCCTCCTTGCTAAGCAGTGAGCTTCAAGCATTCAGCCTAATGTCTGCAAGTGGCCAGAAAAATGAAGCGCAGCATAGGAGACTGTGAGCACTTCTGGAACAGGCCTGGCTAGTTGCAATCTGATAACTAGACCCAAACTCTCATCACGCACGCGACCCATGCCCCACAAACACCCACACAAATCTTTCGAGTTCAAAACGAGCCAACCCCAAGCTTACAAATATACATCAAGCGCAGTGCAGCCGTGAAAACGGCAAGAGCTCCACACCCATGCCTACGCGCTGACAGAATTGGTGTTACTATGCCCAACGCCATACAGGCCTACATGCAGTGCACTCTGTAGCTGACGCAGCCTTCGAGGACGTCTGAGTGTGGAGGAATTACGGTAGTACACCATAGAGCTACGTTATGCAAAAGCGTTGAAGAGTGATTTCAGACCTAACCAGGTGGCTGTTGCGTGGTCCAACTCATGCAGATTAACGTTACTGCTGGAAATTGCGAGTTTGCCGTTTTGGTTCGAAATTGTGAAAATCACTATGGGCATGGTCATAAAGTGTGACCCTCAAGTTTTTGATGTTTTCAGAGCATGCAAACTATGTCTACATATGAGTCAACTACTCACTTTGGGACTAGTCACATGCGAGACCGACTTGCACCACTCCACGCAGATCGACGCTCACTTTCTCGATCTGCCGAATGTTTATGAAACCATCAGCTATTCATTTTGCTGAGAACGTGAACGCTGTGTGTGTGCAAAAACGTCGCGGATTCGTAACGTCTGACATGCGCTCCAGCGTTCACGCATCGGTCCGTCAAAAGTCCCCGCGCGATCATCTCCACGACTCGTGCCAGCGATTTCAGTAGTATCGTAAGCAGTTGAACCCCGAAGCCTTCAAATTGAATGCAGCAAGATCCAGCTATACAGCGTGCCAATTTTGCAGTGCAGGCAGCATCTCAAAATGTGGAACATAAAACAGAAATGTGAAACAGGATACTCCGTGATAACGATAGCTCCTCCAAAAGCTTTGCTAGCATTAAAACAATTTGATAATATACAACAATGTGAATCAAGTCACACGCGGTTCAAATAACGCCATCCCTTAAAAACGGCAAGACTTGCCGGGCTTATTGCTTCACGCTGATGGAAAAGTCACAAGAAACATGCATCACTACGCATACCATTTCACAAAGCAGTCCAGAACGGATGCGCCCAGAATCCAACAAGACGGAATGAAAGATCTCCATTCTGTTGGGGCCTTACAGACATTGGAGCAAGCTCCACCACCACAGCACGTAGCTGAGGCTGCCGAAAAACAAACGGCTCATTTCGCTTGCTCCGACATGGCTGGACAGAAACGGCAAATGCATACCGTACACTAATGTGCTATCTTTAGCCGTTCAGGGTTCGAGCAATGCCAAGAATATCGTATTAAAAAAAGAGCAAAGGAAAAAGCAAATGCGCGTTCTCGCGCAAGTTGTGCCGCCGAACATGGAAAATGCTCCTGCGAAGTGATCAATTGGCGTTTCACAGAATCGTGAACACCATAAGCTGATCCAACCAGTTTAGTCATGGTTTTGAGGAAAAGCATTTAGTTAGGAGGACGCCTGCCACGTACAGCGCTATTTCGCTACGCTTGTTTGGTGTTGAGCCTTGGGTAGGGCATCGTCTCAAATAGTTCGCGTGCAGAGCTCAGAAGCAAAAGATATGAAGCTTTACACTCCGTCATGTATCGGTCTTGCAGGCAGTTGATTTCGCTAGAACAGTGCGCAGTCTCGCATTGCAAGTACATTACAGTGTTCTTAAGGGCCGCTTTTGCTCAGAAACAGCTAAAAGCTGCATGCTACAAGCTTAAAGTGCGTAAAAGGCTCAAAAAGCGAAGCGTACTGCAGCGAGCTAGAAAATGCGAAACGGACCCGAAATGCCAGGTCGTTTTGTGGACTCGATAACTCGAAATGTCCGTGTCTCGGCACGCCTGGGCACGGGTGTAAGGGTTCTCCACTGCTCGAAAATTATTCTCTACCACAGCAAGCTTCATTTAGATTTCATTTGTGCGGAAATAACGAGAGAAATATACGGGGTGCGGTAAGTCTCATCAATCAGATTTGCCTGGCAAAGTCAAGTGGGAAGCCAAACAATTCGACGGTGCTTGTATCACCTTGCGGAATGCCGCAGACAAGCCTAAAAGGCGTCTCAAGCGCTCCCCGAGCTTAGCAGTAGCATGGCGAGTTAGCTAAACATAGGACGCCCAAAAGTGCAAGTAAAATCTCAGCTCTCCTATTGTCACTTCAGGTTAGACATGCGGCTTCCAGCGTCCGCCTGTCCAGTACAAAGCTTGATTTGTTTCGCTGCATTTTACTGCTTTGATGGCAATCAAATTCTATAAGCAGGAGTCCCTAGTTCACAAAGGACGTTGGAAACGGCGCTAATGCTAGAGCCAGTCATGTTGCGCATAACCAAAATCAATCTGCCGAACACTTGTTGTTCGTGCAGAATCTACTGCTACTCTGGGAGCTTCTGTTGTTGATTATGTTAATCCATTTGCGTTGAAGTCCGGTAAGGAAAACCCCAACAAGACGATTCCTACAAAAATCATTTGCTCTCAGTTGATGTGCTCTTAATTGTTCCAGGTGTCGATTGGCGGCCACAAATGGTACAGCAAGTATGTCAAAGTGGGGAACTGTGTAGGACCGTATCTACACTCTGCCACACTACTGCAACTGGGTAGCACGAATGCTCAAAAAGAGTTAACATTGAGCTGTCCGGTCGAATCGTACGAATTGTAGAAACTGAGGGTTTATGCAATTGTTTTAATCAAAGTGATACGGGCAAGATTCTGTCAGCGATGTTGTATATGTGTATGTGACTTTCCCTCACAAACAGTGTGAAGCCAGCGTTTACACCAGATCTAGGTAGGCTACATGAGATTTCTTCATTAAGAAGAAGACTATACAGAAACAGCAAAAGTTGGCTACTGCACTTCTAGAAGTACACCAAAGAATCACACTTCAACAGTACACTGACGGAGCACGCAAGGTGATGGACAACACAAAATCCCAATATTCCACAGCGCGGCACAGCTCTTGTATCGATAATAGACGAATAGCGCTCGACGTTGTGCAGTCAGCAGACATACATGTTCTTCGTTGCCCCAGCATTAAACAGCTGTGAGAGCTTCCGAAAGGTTCAGAATTTCTAACAACTGAGCAGCAGCTGCGTTTTCGTACTGTGTATATGTAAACGTAATGGTAAAAACCAAGCAACGATGGTTACGAAACAACGGAGAGCCCCAAGACACTCATGCTCTGTCATACCCGGAAATACCAACTGAGATGCACTGCAAGTCTACATCATAGCAATGCAAAACGATCTCTCTAGCAGGTGGGGCGTCCAACAAGCTAAGCACCTTCCGCAACGCCTGAACTGGTTAGCCGTTGCTTTTACATGCTAGTGGTAGCACCTAAGATGGCGACCGTGGTCTGGAGGTGCAGGATTGTGGCCCATAACACAACCAATATCTTGCCATACCATTCCATGTGATGCACGTCCACCGTGAAAAACGCAGCTACCGTCGACTGCCTAAACCACATGCATTCACCAACGCCAAGATCAAATGTTAACGGCTCTCCCTAGCCAATAAAAACACCTACGCCAAAACACTACCCCTTCATTTATGCCACACCATATCTTCCTGCGAACTAGTGCAGCAAAATAGCACAATCAACATCACAGTAAGCCTGTTTGATTAGGATTCGGAATCTAGAAGCCCAATATAGCCACACACGCAAGACGAAGTTGACATAAGCAAGATCTAACATAAGGCTGGACCGCCTACAATCCCTAGTTGTGCAACGTGCACATGCCACGGTATCATGAACTCTGCTTCCTTCGCTACTTCAAAGTACGCAGCACACCGTGGCGGTTTTCGTCTGATGACAGGCATGGTATTTCATAGTATGAAGAATCGAGTGCTTCTGCATAAAACGAGAAGATGCCACTGAGTTTTGCCAACACATATGGCGCTTCTGGCATTTCTCTGTACTTCCGTCACGGTAGCGGCTTCTGCAAAACAGTGATCATTGATGAAACGCTCAACGGCTCACCAGATGAACATTTTTTGAGCTTTGAAATTGTAAGAGCACCCCAATCACAGGACAGGACTGCCGAACAAAGCTCAGACAAAATAGTTTACTGAAACTTTAAACTAAAGCTTTTTTCTGTATAACGAGAGCTGCTTGCCCTTTATGCAGTCTTGAACCACTGACTGTGCTGCATTTCACAGGTGCTGTCGGTATCGCTTCGCCCCACACAAAACGCAAGTCTCGAAACCGAAACCAATTGATTAGCGCAGAGCGGAAGCCTTGCCCATTATGGCACATGCGCCACGGTGGCAAATTGAAAGTCGCACACGTACAGGCTGCATGAATAAGATAGAGCAGGGTTTGAGTTTTCGTGTCTTAAAACGCATGCCAGCAACAAATCGCGAGGCACACACATGCAAACGGTACTCCTTTCATCCTTCCATGTAGGCGAACAGCATGCAAGCGCGCATCACGCTTCATTCACTCGTATGAATCCTTCGCGTAATTTGATGCCTTGTCTCATGCTAACAAGATCCGCCAACTCAGAAGCAGCCCCAAGGAAACATGTCAGATTCTGGCGAGACCCCTGATAATTCGACATACAGAGCAAAAATTTTTGTATGTGCCGTTCAGGTCATCAAGCAGTGAAAGTAAACAGCGCGAAGATGGCCGTCCACCAAAGACATGCGCTCCTCCAAAAAGCATATACAACCTGTCTTTGATAGCGCTAACGCCCAGTCTTCGCCAAAATCGACACTTGTCAAATCGCTCGCCTGCCTACTTTGTCACAACATGTTCCTATGAGCCGATTCACAAAACAGCAATGTTGTGCAGCACAGCGCGCAGCTTTCAGCCTGCTCGTGCCTCAAGTCAGCCAACACCCACTCCCTGCAAAAGTTCGAATAGCTCAAGCTGTCTGACGCACCATGCAGGCCTGATTGCGCTACAATGTATACCTTTGAGCCATTTCACCATCCAGCGCTGTGGTGCAGCTCATTGCTCGTTTCTCGTGCACGACACTAGCAAAAGTCGGCGGCGACTGTAGACGTAAAGAGCACTCAAGATCCCAAGTGTAGCCTTTAGTAACAGCACGCCAATACGCCAAGAATACAGTATTCCACTTCACCCAATAAGGCCTAAAAAATAAGCACACTCTACAGGCACCTGCGCGAGGCATTCGCCTTTAAGGAAACCACAGGCAGCACGCAAAGAACCCCCTTGGAGCATTCCTAAATTGCGAGCACAGCTTTAGGACTACAGTTCGCTAATGCACCCACAAAACGCCTGCTTATGTCAATTAAAAGCCAGCATCAACAGAACAAGCAGTGCTTATCTAAATCATTTCATCATCAAGATATCATCAAGATATCTCTGCAGTCAACAGCCAGGAAACATACAATCTTGCAAAATGTGTTTTTTTTAAAAGTGCCGTTTTCCTCCAGCAGAAAAAGCCCACACGCTTCACCATCAAACCAAACGAGTCGTTGCCTGCTCTACCAACAAGCCGCATGGAGCACTAAACTCCAGAAACGGACCGATACTTGCTTGAACGTACTGTGTCCAGAGCAAGCGAGGAAAAAGGACTAAGGATGCCCACTGAACACTGCCTTGTAGCGGCCAACGGCATTCATGCTTTGCAACAACCAGAATACTGTGCAAAATCAGAGTGTAGAAACGAAAATAGGTAAACACTCCAAACTATTTGATAGGGCCTTTGCATGCATAGCTCGCACAACCTGCAGTGGATGCGTCGCGCGTAGTGTGACAATTAGTCCGCCGTCGCAATTACGCTGTTCTGCTCTCCAGTATACTAGGCAGTTGTAAACCTCATATAACGAGACGATGCGCAGACAGTGCGACTGACGAAGGGCACGATGCCACAGACGAAAGCTGCTGTTCTCACATGGACATAGATAAACATGGGGCGAAGGCATCTGCCGTCGAAGCTGTGCAGTATGCATTACCCAGATATGCCTCGTTGCCTGGGCGATGCCACACAGTCGTGTGCTGTCTCGAGGCTGTCGCAAAGTGTTTCATGCTGTGCTTTCACTCCAACCGCAGCGCGGTGTCACATGTTTGCTGTTCTGAGGATTATGGGCTACCTGTGTGCATGTAGAGGAGTGTCTGTTGTGCGACGGGTCCGTCAGAGGCTGTGATCCTCATGGCGGCTGGCGCCATGTAGAAACGCGCGCGCAGCTTGGCTGCGTAATATCCGAACCGGAGGCTAATCGCTTTACATGTTTGTTGCTGGATAACTGCGCTTTTAAGCCTGTCTCTAGTGCAACCGGCATGGATTACTTCACTTGGCCAGCTTTGCACTAAAACATCGTTTTGCAGATGAGGAGTACTCTATCCAAGCGTACCTTACTACTGCGCCAAGCAGCTTGATTGCGCCGACATTTGTCAAGGGGACAGTTTGATATCTTAGAGAGTGTGCAACAAACACCAAGATGAGATACGAGTTTCTACAGCTCTGCATTGTGAAGCTCGAGCTGGGTGAGGACAGTGGTGTGCGACTCCGAAATGTGGCTCAGTGCTAGGTGGGGTGTCGGTTCGGCACTTTGTCTCATACCCGGTGTGTATGCGGATTGTTCATGTAGCATGAATGCAACGCTGTTGATTTATGGTGTGCCTAGTCTTCGCGGTTTGCATGCAATTACGTCTTGCGGCTTTGGACTTACAAGAATATTCGGAAATGCGCAGCTTGGTTGCACAATACCCGAACCAGAGAGTAACCGCTTCAGGCGTGCCTCTGATTATTTTTTGTGGTAGTTTTGTGCTTGTCTTTTCTTTGCATGGAATGTCAAAACTGCCACGCGGATTTACATCCTTGTGTCTAATTTGAGGGTGTTCGTGCAATTTTCGGCCACCTGTCTGACACCAAGTGAATTCCAGGTGTTTCGCTCATTAATAAAACTGCATGTCCTGGAATCAGCTGTCCATGAGTTTCAATCGATAACGCACTTAGACAAGATTTTTTACGAGACAAAAGGTGATTCTATTCTATCTGAGAAGCGTGCCGCTTAAACGTATCGTGCTCCAAAACATGCTTGTGTGCCGCACACACGCTTCGCCTCGTAGCACAAGTTGCCTCCTGTGGAGCATGCGTTTTGCTGAACGTCGTTTTATGACTGCGCCGACAGAATGCAGAAGAACACTTATTTAGGGCACCGTTGTCAGGATGTTACCCTGCACTCGCCGGCTGGAGGCCTTATCGCTGTGTGGTGGTCGCGCCTACGGTTGCATCGTGTTTTTGACTACTGCGTCAAGGGCCACATAATCATTTAGGACGAGCCCGGATCAGGAAGCTTTGTAGCACTTGTATTCCGCAACGCTTAGTTATAGCTGTTGTTCTCACAATCTTCAACAAACAGAAGGCCTGGTGTAGACGTTCACCATGGTTTGCAGTACAACAAGCAGAGCGGGCAGACCGAAATTATGCTTCCAAGCTCTTCCTGCCTCTTGAGCAACACGCAAGCACCTCTCATGTATGCTGTCTCGGGAATACGCTTGTTCCTTGTCTCGTGCAAAGTGTCACCTTTCCAAGGTGAGTGTTTTGCTACTTTCTCCAAGACTAAGGCAAAAGCTGCAGAAGTCAATTGCACGTGAAAGCGTGATGTATGAATTCTATCGAATATATCATATGATAAGAACAGGCCCTAAAAATGTTTGCGGTGTGTGTGTGTGTGTGTGTATGTGTGTGTGTGTATACGTATTTGTCCGTATGTCATTGAGTCTGCTTGTGTGCACTTACACAGGAATACGGCATGAGCAAAACCGCTTAACTCTGCATGCAACGTGCCACTGCTGAATAATTACGTTCCTGGTAGTGAATGTCAAACTTTGCGTTATTCGCTCTGAATCGCTAGTTTAAACTTCGTCCAGAGAATCAAAATTCGGTACATACACGTCACACCCATACGATTGTTCGCGAATAGCAAGGGAAGGGAAGGGCCCCAGACTAAAAAGGAGCTGCAATCTCAGCTCAAAAAATCAATTCCACTTTCAAGCGCAAGCACCAGTGCTCGTTCTACGCGTGACACCCATTGGTTGAGGAAAAAGCAGCCAACACATTCTGTGATACAAGGAGAGTAATACAAACAAAATCCAGTTAGGGCTCTCGAAACGTCATGAGCTGCATGTCACCTAGCCCAGCGTGAAGATTTAGTGGCATAGTCAAAGAGAGCTGCAACATTTTCCTCTTGGATCTGGCATTTTTCCATTTTGATCCAAATTTTTGTTGCAGTGCCAAAAAGGTGAGTTTAGTAAAAGCTGAGAAACCTCACGCCCTGTTTGATGATGAGCGGCCGCAAAAATGCACGAATCTCCCGCTTAGCATTGCTTGCTTCAATAAATGCCACTCGCATACATTACCGACAAACCGGTTTCGGCACAACTGGGTTCGCCAACTCACAAACTAATCACGTGTAGTTATCCGCGCTGTTTACCGCCACGGATTCGATCACGTGCACCAAAAGAATCCTATTATTTCGGAGTACCGATACGTGCTTTCGAAAACCCAAAGGCTCGCTTTTCTGTTCCTTCGTAAATCTGTACTGAATTGAGCTTTCAAACAAAACAAACAAAGCCTTGCATAGCCACTCTCCAGCAACATCAATGCCAGAGCTCAGGCTTGATCATCGGGACCAGGAAGTCCCAGTCCCTCTATAGTTTGGAAGTCGGGTTTGCAAAACGGCCTTCAAGAATCACTGCCGGGCACCTTCTACCAGTCAAAGAGCACGACTTTATGTCGACTAGGATCCTTCAGTTGCGCTAGATATGCATAACAGCATATGATATTGCCCCAAATGGTAACGTCTACACCCAGCAATGCAGCGGCAACGAGAAGTGAGCATGCGCTTTGGTGTGGCTTTATTTTTCAGCAGCAAAGCATAACCGTGTGCCATGATTCTTCATGAAGGCTATCGAAATGCGTAATGCACAAGAAATGAGGGGGAAATGTAGGGGGCTAAAATAAGCGTTGCATGCAGTCATACTTCGTCTAAATTATGGCACAGCTTCCACAAACCAGCAAGGAATGGCCCACTCACTTTCGAATGCAGCTGTTTCTCTACAAGTAACGTTTTGCTTCTTCCTTATTGCTCTGACTTAAAAAATGAAATCTGGGATGCTGCAAAGCATGTTCAAGTTATCCAGTTGCCTCCTCAGATCGCTGACGCTTAAAAGCATTATCAAGCTGCCGAACCTGGTCCCCAGGAACACGCTTTTGCATGCTCGTGGGGACTTCAGTGCATTAAGAAAAGTTACTTTGGTGTCGAGACATGTCACAGAGCTATGCGTGTCACACCGTGTTCTTCGATGGTCGCCTTTGAAGGCGCAGACCAGGGAGTTACCTACGTTTGCAGTATTAAACAGCAATGCAAAAAAAGACGCACTGTCTTATTTGAAAACTTATTGTTCTTTGGCCAGCACGTTCAGGATAATCGCCTCACAATGGACAGAACTAGCATGCCCTGAGTGGCCCAACAGCTAGCCACATGGCCTTACTGAAGCACAAGATGGGCTGATTCATACAAGAGACGTGTCATCCCTTCTTCCAGAGTGCTGGGCCTTCTTCCAGAATTGGCAATGAGATGATGTAGGACACAAATGGCACACAGAAATTGTTTGGTCATAAACGAAAATGTCAGGCAAAGGATCGCGCGCTACCCAGGGGCCAACCCGAAGTGCACAGCGCTTCTCTGGAACAAAATTGAAACTCAGCTGCTAGTCGCAAAGTCCGCAAAAACGACACTGCCTAGAGAGCATCTTATTACCTCTTTTAGGCTCCTATACGACTCTTACGGTCAGAGTGCAGCCGATAAAATAATTTAGGTAAAAGAAGGGACTGTCATTTATCTGCGCATGACAGCTTGACAAGCTCAACGGTTCTTATGTCGTTCTTGGAAAGGACAACATAAGTCCACAATGATGTACTGACCACAGCGTTAGGCGTGGTCTACGTGTTTAGTCATAAATGGCGAAGGCTTGCCCCACTTCAATTACGCAATCCATTCCTGCGCATGTCAGTATTTATCAGCGCACGAAAACGCACTGACTTAATGTATGTTGGTTTCCGCCGCACACATATATATGCATACGTCATGGCTACTGAAAAAAGCCAGAAAACTAGTTCCTGCTCTGCGCAGCCATTGATGTGTCACACAGCTTCTTTTGTGCGAAGATAACGTTTAGTCTCGCCTCTTAGTCTTTCGCTTGCTCTTATTCAGAAGAGCTAGGTATACCCGCAACGGACGAAAAAATGTCTTGTTGACAAAAGTGCGTTCAATCCAAAGTATATAAAGCCGATAAAGGCTTTCACCACTGGCCACATTTTCATAATAACTGCAGCCCAGACACTTTTACAAGATAACAGGTAATCATGTTAGTGGCGGCAAGGGCGTATAGGCTCACTGGCTAAAACATTAATGTTCCTTGTTACTTTTTAGAAGACGCATTGTTTATATGCCAGGCATTAAAAAGCTTCAGCTCACTGAAGACGTTACGTGTATATGCATTTTTAGCTTATGCAGCTGAAGCGATGCGTTTCCCACTATCTGTAGATGGATTGAACAGGTGGACAACGCAGTGAGCAACCTCATGAGCATCAGTAGTTTAAAGCCGTGAAAAGCGTGTGCCTACACCGCCGTGACGTGCAGTTCATTTAAATAAACGTAGAATTTCCTATTTAAAAATTGTGGATGGCTTGAAATTTGGTACGTTGCGGCTAGGCGTACACAAGACAACTTTTATTCAGCAAAACATTTTCCAAATACCATGATATTCGTCACCAGCTGCATTTGCACGGGCCCATGTCGATGGTTGACAGCTTCTGCATCAGCAAGGTCTAGAGAAAAAATAAAGCAACCATACATTTTTTCTTCTACCTATTTCAGCATGATGACTTACGAGCTGCAAGAGGCCATAAATTCACACAGTCATGCCGAGTTGGACCACTAGCGAATGTGTTTTAGATGTGGAGGACTGAGTAACTAATGCAATACATATGAAACTCACGTTTTTTCTTAACGTCCATGCCACTCTGTTCCAGAGCAATTAAGTACGTTATGCATTTAAGTTTCGAAATTAATATTCTGCCTTTCTCTCCAACTAGGACTATTGAGATAAGAATGCCACCATTTGTCCGTACCACACGAAAGCTAGAAAAACTTTTAGGAGTCGCACTGACGAAACAACGTCGAATTGTTGTTATCAACAACTGGACGTCTATGGGCCATCGGCTGGAGGGTGGCGGAAATGAGCTTTTTCAGAAGAATGTCTATGGGCCATTGCTGGTGGGTGAGAAGAACTCACCAGCTTTTTCATAGAGTGCCTAGCAACTTCCTGGCTTACCAAGTGCCATGCCGAAGTGTGTCTTGTACAGAGAAATCATGGACCACATTAGACCACATTCGAACAAATTCAAGCCAATAATGGGAAACAATGCACAATAGTTCAAGATTATGCATGTCAGAAGTCTCTGCGTCAGTGGGGCTTTTCTGTGTGCTGTGCAACCCGCGAATCATCATGAGAGTGTCTGCAATGTCCTTGTCAAAGCGTCAAAGCGATTATTGATTCCCCCTCCAGAGCGGCAAAACAGAGTCAAAGCTGCTCAACATTTGGAACACGTCGGAGGGTTCCTTAGTTAGCATACTGCTTGCGTAGCAATTCTATCTTCTTCTTTTCACGATGCTGCTCACAGTGTGTGGGCGTTCGTTCTTTATTGAGTCCATCATAGATTTGGCCTAAAATAATATGTTTGCTTATGTGATAGAATGTAACAGTTCAGATCGGTTGGGTTTCACGGAGCACTGCAAGTTCAATCTTGAAGCACATCATTCGCCGACACACAGCCAGCAGTTTTGAATAGGCGAGAGTCCCGTGGCGCACATGTCATGTGGAGTGCATTACGGTAAACTCCAAGAATATGACGTTGCATTATGAAAAGAAGGGTGTATACGAATTTGGCTTTTCAGGAGTCACTCGAATGTACGGGCCTTTAGAAACGCACTCGCAGTTTCACTAGGAGCAGTACAACTAATCGAACGGCAGAAAGAAAGAATTGCGCTTACCCATCGAATATTTCATCAAAAAAATTTTCTTTTCAGTCCCATTCAGTGATTTATTGAGTTCTGCGCGTATGGTGATGCCAAACGTCTCTAGCGTCGACGGCCTAGGAGGCCTCGGTCAGCTTTTCACCTTCACACTGTCCAGAACGAAACATTGAAGCGCGAATCCGCGGATCTATAGCTGCAGCTTGCTTACGTCAGAAAGCTTTTGCACCCATAATCTTCAATCAGCGGCGCTAGCAAGAAGCAACTGTGTGCCAATTTGTAACGGAATCAGCACAGTTATCCATAAAAATCCACAAAAAGCTCACGCTCCAACGCTTTTGCGTGGAATAGCCTAAGCGTGCACTTTACTAGCGCAGTGCCCTGTATCTCAGGCTGGAATCGAGACGCTGAAGTGCCAGACAACGCCTGGGGATTGTAGTTCTTATGCCCCGCAGGTCAGGAGTAGCCTTGTTGTCATCTGACAAATCAGCATATCCTTGGATGCCATTCAGCTGTGGAGGAATAGTAAAGAATTGGCCATTGGAGTTACTGTGCCAATATCCGTGGAGTGAGGCATAAGGTAAAACTCACAACCTGAGGTGGAGATGACGTGGACACTTCAGTGCTTAGGTATTCAGGTTTCTTCAACGTGTTACAAAGCAGCCAGTTGTATTTCAGTGTCTCTTGCAATCAGTACACCAGTCCCTTAAGTTTATCGAGCTTCAAGTTTAAACACACAACCTGAGTTCCACACGCCAGAAAAAATGCCCTTTGACTCATCATGAAGAACACATCATATGATGCTCTGTAGGAGCACTACTGAGCGCTAAATTCACTTCTGTGAGTGTTCTGCAGGATAATACAGCGCATAGTCTGCATTGTTCGTTATGCTTAAAAGGCGTGTTTGCAACTGCGTCCAAGTCATGAGGGCATAAAGGTACAGAGATGTTTGCCAGCAATCGCCGATCTAGCATTCCAAATGCTCTTGCAACAATTAGAACTCACGATCTGAAACAATAGCGCCTAAGACAAACGGGCATTTAATTAATCACACTGAAAATTTTTGACTGTTTTGCTGGAGCGTAATGCTCCTAGCAGAGTTTTATTTGCAGTGTCAATTATCTTTTACCTTTTTTCCAAAGTACCTGCCAACGGGAAAAAATGCATGAAATCACCATTGAAACTTGAAAGGCTGACGTGGTTTGAATGTGCCTTGCGCGACTCTGCTATTTTGCCAGTATGAGCCGCACGCCTTCCAACCAGCATAGATCTTTATTTGGGGGTCAGTCTGTCAACAGACTGGCGAAAACATTCATTCAAGACCCTACGCGGACCTCTATCGCGGGTTCTCAGGTTAAAACCTCAACAATGTAGCTTCGGTTTAATATTGATCAATTCAGCATCAGTCCAGGCACATTTGTGTCTGATAAAGGCAATGCAGCAGCATCGCAAAACAGATATAAACTTTAAAGCATGGACGCGAAGATTACCGATATTTAACACCATTAGTCCTGAGGCACGTGAGACGTACACAGTAAATGCCAGACAAAACATGATGACTGAGGCGTGGCGATTCGAGAGGCCCGTAATACGCGATAGAGAGCAGTGGCTGGAGAGAACATCTAAAGCAAAGGCATTCCAGTGGTAAGCAAAGTTCCACTGAGACAGTAAACATCATCCCAACACACGCCTTCCTGAGAACGGCGAGACGCGTCACGCACTGCCGAGCTTGAGGCACATATTGCAGTACTGCTGGTGCTACAAATTTACGAGCAAAACGCTTTCTCCCTCATACACCGTAACCGGCCAACAGCGCACCAGAAACGAGACAACAACAAAGCTTCGAACGCCTTTAGCTCAGTTACAGCCAGTAAACACAGCTGGCTGCAGATCCGCCCACAATCTGTGACAAGCAGCAAAGTCTAGCGGATGAAGTTATTGCGCGTGGCCAAACCACAGGAACCCCTGCACAAACGCCAAATCCAAAGCCGCGCAGCACTGCACAACAATGAAGTCTCTGGCAAACTAATTATCCAGACAAACCGCAAGTGGAGCTGACAGTTTGTGCATCAGCAGTGGCTCTGCGCTTCTCCTTATATAATGGCCAGAGCACACGGGTCGCACCACGCTCACTCTACGTTACAAGCACACATCTTGGCCGGCACCAGTGACGCTTCTCAGAATGCTCCACGACTCTTTTAGATGCTTTTAGATGCTCGGGAGTGGACGAACAAACGCCTTTCTTTTCTTCTCCAAACATCCTAATCCGCCTCGCAACCCACTGCAGTGCAGCTGCATAAAGCAGTCGTCTCGCCACCGCTGACCTAGGGCTACGGAAGACGACTGGCGACCTCATCCACTACCTCGCACAGTGTCATAATGTGCAAACTGCCAAAAGCGCAAAACGATCTGGACCGCGATTGCGCGCGTAGAGGCCTGCTCCCACTGAATTCTTGGTGCAACAAAGCATCTATATACATATATATATATATATATATATATATGCGCCCAGTTGCCTGTTGAGTCGCTCATACTGCACCTGAGTCGAAGTGGCATTTTCTCCACCCTCAAATTCCCTCCGATAATAGCGTACTCCACTTGCGTTCGAGCTGACAAGATACGGGCTAACCACCCACCACATATGGTCCTCGCGCACGCCTTCCTGAGAACGGCGAGACGCGTCATGCATTGCCGAGCTTGGGGCACATATTGCAGTACTGTTGGTGTTACAAATTCGCGACCAAAATGCTTTTCCCGGCATACGCCGTAACCTGCCGACAGCTCACCAGAAACGCGACAACAACAAAGCTTCGAACGACTGTAGCTTAGTAACAGCCAGTACAAACAGCAGGCTGTAGTTTCACGCACGGCCTGACATAAGCAAAGCGGCCTAGCAGACGAAGCTCCATGACGTGGACACACCACGGGAACGACTGCGCTTGTGACAACGGCGTAGCCGTGGAGCGCTGCACGACAATGAAATCAGTGACAGATGATCACTCTCGGCAGCTCGCAAGTAGGATGCTGAAGGAAGCGCTGATGCAGTTGCGTTAGGCTCGCATACGTTTGAGCAGAACTACAGACTGCCCTGATGCATTCATGTGCTAGCCAGCGAGCTAAGAGCGCTATACTTGAGACTGTGCAGAGCTAAGCTGGGCAAAGAGTCTCTGAAGTGCTGGACCGTCATTGTTATATGCACAGGCAAACATCGCCCATAGTAATATTTTAGGGTTGTCTCCCCACAGCAGAGTTTTTTGTCTCAGGTCACCCTCATAATATGTTACAGATGAGCCGGCAAAATGAGCCTTTTCTTATCTTGCAGTTATATTTGTCTCCGTCGAAGAGCTACTTCGCAGCCGCGTCCGAAGCGTCGAAACCCCCAAGCCTCGAGATAGCCCGTGCTTTGAACAATCCTATCTAAACTTACAGCACGTCAATAAGACGCCGTGCATCTTTTGCCTGCACGGAAATAGTTCAGTCTTTGGCGGCGACAAGTGAAATAAGCGCTTTGGGGCGCACCTTGTTCCTTGCTCGCGGCAATCTCGGGCTGCCGAAGTCAAGCTGCGTTTAGCTGAGCATGCATCCAGCGAGACGAAAGCAACCTTTGTTAAAACGGCAAGCCAAAAACCAAAAACTTTTATCTCCAGAGACCCGCTGCAAGCAAAGAACACTGCATCCTTCAGCACGCCAAAGCTCTGCACATGTCTCGACATACCTGCAGAAATCCAGCCAACAAAGTCACCACCGAAGCAAACATTCGCCATAGAACAATCAAAAATGGTTTTGGGCCTGGAAACAAGCGCCTTCGTCCAAGGAACTTAACGGAATACAACGCCCGCGGGTGCTGCCTGCACCTGCTTGCGCTGGGGAATGTGACTGTTCCGTAGTGTGCACACAGAGCAACGATAGCGACGAAAGCGGTATTGCCTGAAAAAAAGTATGAAATTGACACCGATGCGAGCAGAGCTCACACTCCAAAGGGATAATACACGAAGATACCACCTTTATAAACGGATCCAGCAACATTTTTTCAGTTATTTGTTGCATGCCAGTGTAGCCAAAATTCGCCCTGAACAGTCTTTCAAGCCACGCTCAAAAGATGAGATTAAACACCAACTTCGGATCAATCAATGCGTTGCGAATTTTGTACCCGGGATACCTGCTTTGGGCATAAAGGTTCTTGTTTCAATTTTAGTATACTGCGGGCCATAATACAGGCTGCATTTCACCCTGCTTCCAATACAGCCGTCATAAAAACATGGAACACGAAAGAGGTGTTAACTAGCAAGAGTGAAGAATCAGCGGGTGGCAAATTCGAAGCGGTCATTAGCTCTTCCTAATCTGCAAAGAGCTACTGCATACACCGGCACGGCACATCACGAAACAATACACGGCAGAAATATGCATTCCCAGCGCAAGTGATGTTTCCCAGGAGCTTCCCAGTAGTATCTTTTGCAGGATATTCAATTTCAAGTAAAAGCTAATTCATTTTGCCAAGTAGCATCAGGCCACTGATGCTTTGTGCAAGTCATTCACCACTGATGGGCCGGAAAACTCCATTGCTGGACGATCCATACTCAAGCTGGTTTGTTTAACGATATTGAGCAGGATACACCTTCACTTTGGTTCCTTTTATCCAATTGTGCAAATATGACAACGATTGATTGATATATTTTCAGAGGTGAAAAAATGGTCGCCTCCAGCGACACAAACTTATTAGCTCTTGATTTCACATTTAAAATAAATGTCACGAAGTAGGTCGGGATGCGACGACAAACGAAGACTTCAGTGGAACATGGTTACTGGAGCCAGCATACATGCAATGCTTGTCCTGGACATACGTGATACGTGCACTTCACCTAAAGAGGCCAAGAAGCACAGCACCTGTATCGTATAGAGGAGACCCCCATTGCATATGATTACACAGATCGATCTTTAGTTCTGTCATCAATGCATGGCACCCTTTGTCATGGTTTTGCCTGGTGCAACACTGTAGCGACTCACAGTACCGCAACACCATGCGCGCTAACAGAGGCATGCCGTGACGTCGTCGGTGTATACTTGACGTGACACAGTCTGACGATGTCAGCAGTAGTGTTGTTTTTTTCGTACTCCTGAAGGGATCCTACTTTATTCTTGCCTTTCTTTTGTGGTGTTTGAGCAGTTTGACTCTCTTTTAAAACTTGAGACTCTTGTGGTTCTTCACGCTCTTCCACATCTCCAGGGGTGCCGCCAGTTGCACATACGAGCTTCCACAGAGCATTTAAATTCATATACAGTGCCTCCTTACGCGAGAACTAACTTCGTACGTCTTCATCGTTTAACTTCGGATTGCTGCAGCAACCAGGAGGCATTCCGGCGCTCCTGCAATGAGACAGCGTAATTAACCAGGTGCTCTCGAAGCAACTTTCTGTAGTTTGGTTACTGAATAATTCGCCACATTTTCTCATTTTTCATTATTCACCCGAAAATATGGATCATACCGCAGGAAGACGGTTGTGGGATTAGTGAGCAGTTCTCCCAACGGAGCTCTGCTGAGTATCTCGTTGAACAGCCATTTTAATTCGCGACAGTCATTTCGACAGCAACCTCCACACTCTTTCGTTTTCGTTGTTGCCTACTCATACATGTGCAAAAGTACCTAAAGACACTACATGAACAAGGGCAGCTGGAGGAAGAAAGCCAACCAAAATCTCTCTTGTTAATAGGTGTCAACGGCGCACGTAAAAAACCATGCACCCTGAGGAGCTACTCGGTGGTCTGCTTTGCGACTACCTGGCGCGTTTTACGGTGTGTGCCATGTTAGCTGTAGAGGAATATTTAAAAGTAAGCCTCGGAGCTGTTGGGGCTAGCAAGAACTTTTAATGCAACAGCAACGCAAGTAACAGTGATGTTTTTCTCCTTTATGTATGCATTTGTTTTCCCGTGGCGTTTTTCCGGCGTAATTATTTCTAAGAAAAGAAGGCAGCCACCATTAGCTCAAAAAATCCAAGAAGAGGCCCCGGATGCTACATTGTAGCGCGAAGGGGGCGCAGCAAATGTGGTGAAGAACCCCTGCTCTGGTCCTTGAAATTTATTACTAACTTACTGAGCTACTATTTTCTTCTTCAGCTGACATTCGACGCCCACGTGGGGAGCTATTTTCGTTTGTCCAGTGATTTTTCAGGTATCTGTGGCACTGCATAAGCACAAAAGCCACTGCCACTCCGATGAAGATGACGGCCAGATTGAGGAAAAAAGAAATAGCAGATTGGCGAAGCTTGTTGAAGACAGTCAAAATTTTCCGGTTTTGCACACATAATTCACTATGAGGGAGTTCGGCCCCAACCGTAAGAGTGGCTGCACCCCCTGCTTGGAAGAACCCATGTTCTCGAACACCGACGAAGAACCAGATGAAGGATATTAGGAGCCAGTAGCGCATCTTCGAAAACGAAACGTGAAACGCGGCAGTGTAAGAAATTAGTTTTTGTTTTTTGTTCATTTGTTCATGCGTTTCAGTGCATTCTGTAAGCTGTACTTCAGTGAGCGTGGGGCTCGTATTCCTGCTATGGTGTGCTGCGGACCACCCAAAGCTATGAAGGGTTGACATCATAGCAGCTGCGCATTCCCGAGGTACTAAAACAGTCAGCGTTGCTTTAGGCTAAAGTTTTAGTAGTCTAGAGTTGTAATGGACAGTAAGAACCTTGGACAACTTGACAATATTAGTCGATACCGTCGAGTTGAGATAGCAGTAAGTCTGCGAGAACACGATCGAGTTACAATTCACACACAGCTTGCTCAGTAGTTTGGCAAGGTCTGCAGGCTGCTGAATGTAGTGCTGTATTAATTATTATCTCACCTGTAAATGAATATTATGGAATGGCGTGCTCATGTTTGATTAGTGAACCCTGGGCAATAAAAGGCGCAGAAACGTTGCTAACTCGACGAAGGCAGGGCCGCCCCTACACTTGCGCAGACCATCATGAGTCCACGGCATGAGCATTCACAAACTCGAATTTCAGTTTTCGGTTACCTTCAACTAGCCTTACCAGCTCAGTGGCTTCAGCTGCTGAAATGAGGCTATAATTTTGACATGCCCTGCCCTGGTCTAGTGCTGCCTGGAACTCCCTGGTGGGAAACTTTTGTCTAAAGAAAGCAGTTTCAAGGTACTAATCTGAGACGATGATGGTCTGAGACGATGACGAGATATCTTGAGTGTTAATGGCAATGATCAGCTTCTTTCGCAGATGTCTTAGTCTAATCACCTCAACTAACGGGATGTGCACTAGGGAACCAAATGCAATGTGCAACATAACAATGTGTTCCGCACAAAACGTCCTCAGGTGCTGTATAGCTCGATACAAGAACAATTAATGTTTGACTAATCAAACTACGCAATTAAAATTAGCAGGCTGCTTACTGGATTCATTGCAGCTAGTCCCTGGTTTCAGTGGCTGGCAGTGAACGACCTCTAGAGGTTATATAGTATCCTCGAGCGATTAATGTATGACTAGAAAAAAACAGAGAAATTCAGTATCATGGGAGTTTGGTTCTGCGTTTCACTGCAGCTTATCCCAGGCTTTTGTGGCCGGAAGTTAAGCAGCCTTTAGAGGTTACATGGTCCACTACAAAAACGATTAATGCATGAGTGACCCAACAAAGAAACGTAATTTCATAGGAGGTTGGTTTTTGGCTTCACTGCAGCTTATCCCAGGATTTGTGGCTTGCAGTATTACTGTTGGCGCCAGTGCGCATGTGGACAGTCAGAGAACGGAATAGCAAACTTTCCCCACTAAGGATGGCGATTTATTGCTTTTAATCCAGGTTTTGTTGCATTTAGTGAGTAGATACCGGGATGTATCAGTAATTCGACGTTATGTAAGAGCCAAACTGCGGTCAGCTCGCGTTTGGGGGCTGCTACGGCATCCTGTCCAGTCGCGCATGCATGCAGAAAATGCAATACGAGTGTTTCTTAAGGTTGAAAGGCCTACCAAAGTAAGTGGGGGACTTTTGTGTACCCACGCAACGAGCTGGAGGCCGGTGCGTAGGATTCCACACATCGCAGAATGCTCAGTGCACGAGGCCAATCGAGCAACGCTGACGATGGCGCTGGCTCCCTTAAGACCAGATAGCCAATACAAGAGCCTAAATTCACATAATGTAACTCCGCTAAGGCTAACAACAGAACCTGCTGGGTAATATGACCACACCAAGGCCCGTGGAAGTGGGACGCGGCGCATTTGCAGGACATATTTGCAAAAATGAGTGTGGCGAAACAAAATTCAACGACCTTGCAGCCGATCGGACACGCGAATGGAGACAACATGAGTGCATGCATAAGCTTAGTAGATATCAGGTCAACGGCTCATTCCTGGACAAATGCTATTCGAGACGTGAAACAACGAATATTCCGAAGGAAGTGATTTGGCGCCTTGGATCCGAAAAAGACACTGGTGCGTCCATACCACATTGGGTCGTTTGAAGCCGGGGATATTTGAGTGTTTTTGCACTTCTCTCCTTTGAGTGCCTGCCCACCAAGATTATTAGCGTACATGGAGACCACCACATGCATTGGACTAGACTCCAGCACTTGGGATCAACATGAATAGAGATGAAAGCAGCTTCGCTAGTAGACAGCATATATTAGACAGCATGCCACTCGAGCTGTGCAAAACCCTGGCAAAATTTTTCCGTTAAATTCAAGGACCGGAGAAAAGTAGGCGACCTAGCACCTCTGGACAGCCCAAGGGCGGCTAGGACACCAGTGTGGAAGAGACGGCAAAATGGGTCAATGCGTAGTCAAGGTGGGGTCACTACTAGAGATTTGCGACCTACAATCAGCGCAGTTGGAAGAGGACGTCAATCCTCCATGAGCAACCATAGGGCTGCTGTGGATTTCAAGTGCAAGTGTGGTAGGCAGTAGTGCTGTAGTAGAAACTGCAGCTGCTGCTCTTCCTGCTGCTCTGCTGCATCAGTCTACCGCAGAAGCAACTGCTGTCATGGACTGCTGCCGGAGCCAACATACAAACAGGAACAGTGCACCTGGCAGCAAGCTGTCGAACAGCCACATTCACATCCTCGAGCTCTTGGTTGCTGTTAACTAGCAGCTGCTGAAGCTACTGCTTTAACTGTTGCTGCTGCTGCTGCTGCGGATGCCGCGACTGCTGCCGTCGACGCTTCTAGACGCAAAATCTCAATGGTGAGCAGGAGCAGGGCTGTAGCGCGCAGGCACTACGGTAGGGCTTGCTGGTCACCTATAGAGGATAGCTAACCGGTAACCCATCAGCGGTTAAGAGATTTAGACGCTGAATAAGCGCTGTAACTTCTTAATAGTACAACAGAAAAGCAACTCATTAGCAAAATAACACGAATAAACTAAAAATGTCTACGAATAGCCTAAGATTGGGGCTGGCGACAACGCCGGTACCGGTGCGCGTCACATCCTTACCGGACCAACAAAACAAGAACCATGGAGAGTGACTTTTGTAAAATATGGTTTTGACGGCTTGAAGCGAAACGGTCTTTTTGATAAATTGGTAGACTTCACGCGACCGATACGTTGACAGAGGAGAAATCTTCATAGAACGCCCGAGTTGTGGGCTCTACTCTGTGTGCTTGCTGGTATGGGCGTACGTTTCGAGTTTATTGATATGTAGCTGACGACTTGTCGGCGTGTTCAGGGAAACATTGAATCCGCTAGATGTCAGGGGAAGGAAGAGCATCAAAGGGCAAGCATGCGTCGTTAAATACTTGAACAACTCGGGTGCACCATCGCTGCGTCTACTCTTTTAGTTACTAACCCGGTTGTGGAATTCCGAAGCTTCAAGTTTTTTGTTCTTCTTTCCTGCTTCAAGACGCTTCCAGAACATAGAGACTTGAAAATGCGCTGTTGGACCATTATCCTGAATTTTGATCAGCACCGCAGCCGCTGTTGGAGAAGGTCCAGCAAACTCCTCCAAAGACTCTCACGCACGTGATAGTACCTGTAAGCTCAAACTGAGGTGGTTGCTTTTATTGGTTTGAAATCTGGGAGCTAGCCAGGAGACCTGGGTAAGTGGAGTTTCCAACATTAATTCAACGAGTGACCCTAGTGCTGGTGAGTTGCATGCAGTTCGGGCTCCTTGGCTGGGACCGGGTGTTTTCTCAGTCAGTTCGGTTAGACAAAACTCAGATGACGTCACGCACACTGTCATTCAAAATTAACACACATTTTTATGCATCAAAAAAATTAGGAGAAGCTCCGCAGACCCCCAACCCGTATCCTTCGGTTCATTTTCTACTGAATGCGGGTGTTCGTTCCCATTGTATCCCGCTAAGTGGGTCCCGTGGGCTTAGAGCCGTGAAAAGTTCCCCTAATGTTGAACACCTTCTTGCTCCAGTATTCACGCAGACTAAGGCTTAGGGTTGGGCTTCCAGAGTTTCTAGCGGATAGCTGGCCCACGGACAACGTGTTCCAGTGCACTGTAGTGCACGGCATCTATCAACCGTAACCAGTAGAACCTAGGGCCAGATTCTTCTAGGCGAATAGAGATATCTGCATCAGCAAACACCCCGCAAGCGATTGCTTTTGCAGCGGCCAGCGCAGGAGAAACTGCAACGACACCAAAGTGGCTACAGCACTTGTGCTGTCTCGGCACGTAGTCTCAAAGCACAGAAACAGCGTACAAAGAAAGCAGAGAGGCAAGGGGAAGGATTTAAGCGAAGAAACACAAACGTAGACAGACCCGACTAGAAAGATAAAGTACAAACGAAATAGACAAACAGACATGAGAGGTTGGCAAGCGCAAACATAACCTTCGAAATAAAGGGACAGAGAGAAGTAGAGAAACGTAGACGTCGATTAAGCGTGTGCTTTGGGCTGTACATATATATGTAAGAAGCTACGACAGCTGGCGATCGCAATTCAGCTTTACCGGTCAACAGAGGCACCAGCAGTAGCAACCCAAACCATGATGGAGGCATCACAAGCCATTTCCTCGCAGCTTCCCCCCAACCGATTGGATGTTGCTGCACCCGAATCTTCTCTTGCAGCTACTTCTCCTCCAACTGATTGGGGTGTCGCTACACTTCCTGATATTGCTGCACCCTCTGCTACTGCTGTCCCTTCTTCCACTGTTATATTTGGTGGTGAAAATCACTCGAAGAAGGAGGATTCTCCTTCCAAAGCCCAGGAGATAATAACCCTGGCATCGCTGCTGATGTTGCCAGACAGAGCGGCAGCAGACAAAATGACTGGAAGTGCAGCTGCCGCAGCAGCTGTAGCATCAATGGCAGCAGTTCGCAGCACCAGAGCCAGCAGCCCCAACCGTGCAACACGGCAGCAATGGGGAGCTTTGCAAATAGCCGGGCAGCCTGCTCCGCTACCATCTGCAGCAGCAGCAGCCGCAGCCACCGCTACAGCAGGGATAGTTCGACACTCTCCCCGGTCATTACAACAGCAACGCACGTCTACTGCTGCAGTAGCACTGAACGCAGCCCTTGCTGCTGCTAAAGAGCGGGTGAGAGAGAAGCAGCAACAATTACTGTACTACCTAGCATGCATAGCAGCGGGCGAGCTGCTCCTGCGGAAAATTGAAGTGCAACGGCGGCGTAGCAAGCCACCGACGGCCCTCAGCAGGATGACGAAGCCGCTGCCGCAGCTACAAAAGCACCCAGAGAAACTAAGGCAGCAACAGCAGTTTCAGCTGCTGAAGCTGCTTCAGGGAAAATGTGCTGTGCAGCAGAGGAAGCCATCACTACCTCGGCAGAAGCAGCAGCTGTTGCTTAGACGGAAACAAAGATTGAGTGGCAGCAAACGACGGCTGCCAACGGATGCCATGCAGATGCTCTACTTTAGATTGAAAAGGAAACTGAAGCAGCTGGAATTGACACAGCGCAGGAAGGAAACAGCGTGCGAGCGGGGAAACCAGCAAAAAGGGCACCAAAAGCAACACCAACAGCAACGAGAGCGGCAGTCGCAACCTCAGGAACGGGGGGAGCAGCAACAACAGTATCAAGAACAACAGCAAAATCAACAGCAGAGAGAGACAGAGCAGGCCTGCCATCAGCAAAGTCACCAGCCTTATCAGGGACCACAACGGAATCATTCACGCGTCAACCATCGGCAAGAGCTGCAGAAACAACACGAACGTTTGGAACAGCAACTGCAAATGAATCGGCCAACAACTCCGCAGCAAAAGCATGTATATCCAGCAAATGCATTTCTTACTGATTGCGACGACACGGGCGGCTCTTCGGGCTTTGCTGCTGGTAGTGCACTTGGTGCTATGAGTTCTACAGCTCCCGTGAGTCCTGCCGCAGCCGTTTTTAGCAGCACGGCATGCGGCGCACCGGATTTTGAACATGCATCAACCGCACAGCCATGTACCCGAGTTCACGAAGGCTTTCATCCGCTTGCTGCGGTTTCTTCTGGCGGTCCTGCTGACGATCCTTCAGCTGATGGTGCGGCAACAACTGGCAGTGCTCCTGGTTTGGCTTCTGCCTATGCTGCCACTCTTCCTCAGCCTCCTGCTGACAGTCTTGAACCAACTGCCGCATCGAAAAGTTTGGTCTTTCCTTCAAGTGCTGGTGCCTGCATAACTGCTTCTGCTGATGATGAGTTCCCTCCTTGGCTGGAGGGCCCGAGTTCACTTGTTCTAAGCAGCATATGCACCAACCAGACAGGCAGCCCCAGAAATCTGTCGCCAGAACGGCAAAAATGGCGGAAGCAGCAGCAACAAAAATACGAACAGCAGCAGCTCCGTATGAGCCAACTCAATGCGCAGATCGACGGTTTCCGTCAGTTTCTGCAACTGTCAAAGGGTAACTTAAAGCTGTAGATGCTTAGCCATAAATCGCCAGAAAACCCAGTACCACAGCTGTGCTTGCTTCACCTAAATTATGCTGCGTGTCGCTTGTTTCGTTCTGCTTTTCGTTGCTTTTGCTTTTACGCTGGATGCTGTCATTAGTGTTGTTGCCGTTGTTTTGCGAGGTCGCAGCAGCACCTTATTGCCTGGCGGCAGACCGTTGGCAGCAGCTGCGGCAGCTGGCTAGCTCCAAGAGCGAAAGCTTGGAGCAGTTCACTGCTGTTGTGAAAGCAGCAGCCGCAAGGTGTGCAAACCTTGTAGATGCGAGAGAGGCCTTTAAAGAGGTGCCAAAGTCCTGATTTCCGAATTCCAAGCCCTTAAGCGTAAACCTTTAGCCTTCAGACAAAGCTGAGATTCCTTAGCCTTCGCCTGTCGCTAGTACTGTTGTTCTGGCTGCCGCTGCAACTGCCTCTGCTGTTGTTGCTGCAGCACGTGCGAAACAGTGGGCGGCGTCTACGCCGCAATGTAATCAATGGGCACGCGAGCAAAGGAAGTCTAAGTCTCTACAGACACCGAGCCAAAGATGCAGGGCGAACGGTAGAGAAGTTGCAGGTAGCATTAGAAGCAGCAGCTGCAGCTGATGAGCACCTGCAGCAGAAAGCTGCCACCTTACTGCCGTACAAGTAAGCTTGGTCCTATCTTTTTTGTTGCCTCCACAGCGAGTATTAAGGCTTAAGGGCCGACATACACGCTTCTACGGAAGCCCCCGGGCCGTGCATTCTATGGGCTGACTTGAGCGAGACAGCTTGCGGCACGTGACTTAAGTTTCTACGTTTTGCTCGTAGAATCTGAGCGTAGTTTTGGGGTCTCCTGTTTGGTCTTCATGCTTGTGCATTTTGATCAGGCTTTTCTTGCGGCAGATTAGTGGTGTTTACGGAGACCCCTTGGCTCTCCTCAGGCGGATGCGCTGCCTTAAGGATGCAAGGAAGGAGCTGCAGCAACAAAATGTAGAGATACTCAGTTAGCCTTTACCCCAAAGCTTTGACCCTTTTACACCGTCAGAAAAAGCTAGCATTTTGAAGTGAACTGTAGTGATTCAATTCACAGCGCAGGTACCGGCGTTGTCGCTACTGGCTGTAAGGGGCTGAATTAAACTCCTGGGTTTCAAATTGCTAGGGCAAATTGAGAAGCGCCGCGCTGCCTTTTCCAGCTTCACAAAAGAAACGAGAGGAAAAGAGGAGGCTTATCTCGCAACACTTGGTAAAGCCCTAATGCTAAATCCCAATATGTTCCGAAGCGCCACAACCCGAACATTGTGAATAACTTCAATGTTTGGAGCCCTTCAATTTCTGTAGTCATTGAAGCAGGTGCTCATGCCTTGGAACTCTGACTTCTCGACCTTGAATCATTAAGCTTCAGTGTGATTGCCGTGCTATTAAGGAAACATTTTTAAAGAACTGGAAGAGATCCAAACGACCGCTGACAGACTGGAGGCCTCCACAGAAGAAGTCAACGGCAAGCATCGAAGTGCTGCAGGGGCTTTAGGTCTGCTCTGTCAGAAAGCCCATGTCATCTTCCATGTAAAACTAACACAAATCTGTTAAGGTCCGGTTCTTGGTCTTGAAGCTGTTGGGACTACATGCGCCTCCTCCCTCAGGGAAGCAAGCACTTTAAGTGTATAAATCATACTTAACAGCTACTTCTAGCATTTTGCTGCGTGCAGAAATACACCCATAGTCGGTTCGTCTTCCGATGCTACACCGCGGGTCTTGATAAGGCAGCAGCAGCCGCAGCAGCCGCAGCAGCCGCAGTATCGCGACAGTCTGCAGCAGGGAAAATTTTACGGATGCAAAGGCAGCAAGCCTTGGAGTACTATGTGGCCCAGCAGCAGTTGCTGCGACTGCAGGCTTTCATAGAGAAAGTCGACAGCGTGCTGCACGAATTACAGGATGAGACGAAGAGGCAAAGTAAAGCTCACTTGCTGAAACAATTTGCAGCAGGGCCGGCAGCAACCTGTATAAATGTGTGGCAGTAAACACCTCGGCCCTGAGCATTTGTACGTGCTTGAGCCACAAAATTTTCTACTGTATGTCGGGATACTTTTGTTTGCAGCAAGAGTTGCTTGCGCCCGTCAGTCTCCCCCTTGTGGATCTCGTTCTTCTGTTGCCACTGCTGCGGCTACTGCTCCTGGAGCTTCGACCGCCTTCAGTGAACCATCAGGCGGGGCATTGGGAGGCCTCCACGGAGACCCCGGGTTTGAATCTAGTTCTGAAGACTGCGTCAACTTTGTACGGGAAACGAGGAAGCGAAGCTTCAGTAGGAATCTCGCGCAAAGAGAAAGCTTCACTATCTCCAATCCAACCGTGGAAGTTCCACAGCCAGCAGCAGCATCACCAGCTGCTGCTGCCGCTGCCGCAGCCGCCGCCGCGGCAGCAAAGGCGACTATTGCGGCCACTGGTGCTGCTGCGCCACCGCCTGAACTGCCCGCCGACGTGAGCAGAAAGCATGGTAGACGCGTTAGACTCCCGGCTTTGCCAACACTCAGCGAAGTACCAGTTCCAAAGCATTAATTGCCCTCCACAGGCCCGTAAACCTAAACTGCGAATGGCATTAATTCTTGGAACCCGTTGGCAGCACTCTAGAGCTATGGTTTCAACGTGGAATATGAGGCAGCCGGCTCGTGCATGCTCAGTGGAATTTCGCACTTAGAACTACGACATATGAAGCTTTTGCTGTCGATAGCTGTGATATATGGTATAATGAGATCTCTATAGTACATACACTTAGGACGAAGTAGCCCACAAGGGGCCTGGTGGAAAACTGATCGACGCCATCTGTGGACCTGACGAAGGCACAGCTGGCACTATCGCAGAACTTAATGTGAGTAGTTGAAGTTTACAATCGTGCATTTATGGAATAGGGCCCTTTTTGTATCTGGTTTCCTCCTGGGCGCAAGTGATGTGGGGCCCCCCCCTGGTGTGGCAGCACTGAACCATAGGCCTTCGGACATTTACGCTAAACCTTCAACGTTACGCCCTTCACTTTCTGCGCAAAAGCCAGATCCTTAAGTGCTAATACAGTAAATTTTGTTTCGCCTGTGTTAGTTGTGCGACGTTGCGGACAACGCTGACTGAGCTGTAAACTAACGCAAGACCACGCACCCGATTTGACGAACATGTCCCTTCAACTGTCTTCCCCGCAGCAGCAGCAGCAGGAGCAGAATCTAAAGTTTTCAGTTTTGTTGCAGCAACCGGCACTGCGGCCAGTGTTGGATGAACAGCAGTTGCAGGAGCTCCACCACCAAGGTCGCGCGTTTGCGGTGACCCGGGTAAGGGGATGCAATGGCGAGGACAGAGGTTTCGGATTTGTGGCTCTCCGCGATTTACCTGCTGGATTTGTAGTGTACGCTGAAGCCCCGCTGCTCTTCTTGCAACACAGTTTTAATAAGTGTCTCGTGAAGGCCTGTTGCTGCTGCGGCGCTCCACTTGGCGACCCGTTGTCCCAGTTGCTGCACTTCTTTTCCGCTGTTCCCGATTCCTTACATCATCTGCAGGCCTCAAATATTAACAGGGATTCGCTGCTGCAGCTGCAAGAGCAACACGAGTGTCAGCAACGGAATGTGCAAAAGGAAATGATACCTTGCCCTGGAGGCTGCGGAGAGGCCTTTTGTTCTGCGAAATGCCTACAGAGCGACTTCATACATCATCAACTTTGTGTGGGGAGGATGAATGAAGGGGATGCCCTTGTGGCATTCAAGCGCTTCGCAGTAGAGCATTGTGAGAACCTCCTTCTGGTTGCTGCAGCAATTGTTTCAGCAGCAACAGCAGCAGCTGCAGCTTGCAATTCTACAATTGCACCAGGATTAGGGGTAAATGATGCTGACGTCGTTACAGGTGCCATGCAGCTGCTACGGTTGTTGCTAGAACACCAGCACGAGCTGTGGCAAGAAGAGAAGGCCAATACAGATTTTGAGCATCGACCTCCAGCGACCGAAGAAGAAACAGATGATGAGGCCACAGGGGAACGAGAACTCAGCCGCGCGGAGATTGTGGAAAGAGGGGCTGCGTTACTGCTGTTGGGTCTGCAGGAGGCGTCTGGGGTGTATGCGCATCTAGTATCACCGTCCCTTGTTTCGAAGCTTCTCTCCCTTTTCGAGCGCTGTAACTCAGATCTCGACACGCCCAACCCTCTTAATTCATTTTTCTGCTTTTGTTCGATGCTGCCCTCTGGCAAGAACTCAAAAGATCTCCGGTTGTTGCTTGTGGAGAAAGAGACAGTTTTGGCTGCTGTCTTTGGCGAGCAAAACGAAGGGGACACATACAACGACGAAGAAGCAGATAGGGACACCCAGAACACATCAGAGTTATCAGCCTGCGCCGCAGGCGCACCAGCAGGAGCGGAAGCAGCAGGTACGCAGCTGCATAGGCTGCGTCAGGTGTACATGCAGCAGCAACTGTCTAAGCTCTGTCCCCCGCCAGTAGGTGAAGGTCGCGAGTTTCCCGCTGTGAAGCGAACGGCGTTCTTCTGTTCAGTTGCCCGAGTGAACCATAGTTGCAGCCCGAATATGGAAATAGAGTGTGCCCACACTCCAAGTGGAAGCCAGATGTTGCTCAGGACCTCCAGAAACGTTCAACAAGGAGAAGAACTCTGCATCTCGTATATTAAAGACCTTACCTTCTTAGAAAGAAAAGCACGGAGACAGAGATTAGAGGAGTTTGGCTTTGACTGCAGCTGCGCCCACTGCGCCCAAGGTCTATAGACACGCAAATGCAAATATAAGTACTCCTCAGAACGATAGAGATGCCTCCTTTCTAAACATTCATATCTTTTGTTGCTGCGACAGCAGCTGCAGCTGCTGCTGGTATTTGTGAGGGTTCTAAAAGACCAATGACTCAGAAAAAAGACTTTCTTGACCGTACACCCTCAATTGCACGCAGGTGGGACCATACTGTCCAGGCCAGCATTGCCTGAACGGTATAGTGTGGGCGCAAGAGATGAGTAAATGCGAAATATATTCATACAGTGCTGTGCTGTAGCTGCAGCTGCTTAGCAGCCCAGCATGAGCAACAGCTGAGGCGGTGTTAGCGCGACGTAAATACGAGACATAGTGCGCGGAAATAGCGGTCAAAATTGAAGTACCGCAGCTGTCGCCAAGTAGAGCGCCGTAGCTGCTGCTAAAATAAACCGCACTTGATGGTGCGGGCTCCTGCTTCTGCTTCAATGGCCAGTGCACCTTTCCCCAATGTGCTGATTCCCAGTAGTGCTTGTGTCGTTACATTAACCATGAGACCGTTTTCGCCTGCGGGCGCTGCGATAAGTCTCATCATGCCTCTAATACGAAACAGAAGCGCTGCTAAGTGGGAGCGCCTCGAAGTCCCTGCATGTTTGCAGCGCATCAGGCTGCTGGTCCTGCTTTGCTATTGTCGGTAGAACGGCTTCCCTCCCGCGAACGTCCCGGCTCCTCAAGAGCCGAACGGAGCAACCGCAGCAGCGGCGCAGTTCCACTCCAGAAAAATCGACAGCAGAGCAGACAGCAAATGAAGGCGGCCAAGTTGCAGGCCTTAAAACGTGCCATCAGCGCCTAAAGCCTCAGAAACAACAAGAACAGCATGTTTTAAGGTCATCTTCGTGCCACAAGCGTGATGTATGCGGCTTGGTCTTCATATTTACACCCGGGGTTTCTCTTCGATGCTTAGGGCTTACTGCTTAGGGCGTAGAGTGATTTTTGCCTGGCTTCGCAAAGTGCCTTGTGATTCTTCCAAGCGCCCTTCTACTTGGCTCGCGACGATTGGCAAAGAAGGGGGGGCTTAACTAGAGCCTCTTGAAAGGCAGGCCGTGCTGCTGTTTTGGCTCCTGCATTGTACTCCTCGTGTTTTGTGCGCTTTGAGTGCAGCTGGCTGCGACCACATGTGCTGCGTACTGTTGCTGCTGTTTCCGGCATGTAGCTTCCATAGCTCGTTTGACATTATTTATGCGGCTGCCGCTCCAGCTGTTACGCATACTGGAGGATGAGGTCGTCATCCATATCTCAAGATGATTCGACGCCAGGTCTCCCACTGACAATGTGGCACCTGCCGCTGCTGTTTGGTTTTACTCCAGCTGTTACTAAAGTTCCTTAGTTGTCCTGCTGCTTGAGGTCCCTGTGCAACTGCTGCAATGGAGAGCGTTTCTGCTGCCACTCCTCTGGCCCCTCGGTCAGCGACTTGCGTTCTTTTCTGTTGCGCGTTCGGGGGCACCTAATCTCAGCCTTCAAGTACTATCGCAATGCACCGGGAACCGTGCCACCACGATTTCTCCCCATCATCAACAAAATTGCTTACAAAGCCTCGAGAAGTATCAGCTGACAAAACCTCGAAGAAAAGCATCTCATTCACGGCCCCTTGAATCCTGAGCGGTGCCCTCAGCGCCATTTTTTAATCCCCATGCTCTGGTTTTAACATCACTATGGCTGCGTCGCTGGATGCTGTAAGCTTCACTTTTCTCGTTCCATCTTCCACCACCATATCTTTCGCCACCATATCAAACGATGCTGCGAAAATGCCGAGGTTTTACACTTTGTTATAGCTGGAGAAGTAGGCACAAGGCGATTGCTGTTTGCAATTTTGCTGCTGGCCCTCCAGCGTCTAATGCTGCACTTTCTGCTCGCGATGCTACAGTTGTCGGCGCCACCTATGCCAAGAAGAATTTCGTACACAGTCGAAGAAGCCAGAGAGTTTCGGGCTTACTGAAATCAGACGGGTTTAATCGAGGCAGAGACGTTCGTGTGCCACTCGTGCTGGTACCCACTCGGCGTACTGGCGCCTATAAGGCACAAGCCACGAACAACAAGATCTTTAACTCTCCACTGCCTAGCGTTGCTCTGTCTATTCGGACCTGCAATGTAGGTCCCGTCGCCAGAGCCCGTCGCGTGATGTCTTATCCGGAATATATGCATGCAAAGGTGTGCCGCTACAGAGGGCAATTGCATCGAACTTATATCAGCTACGAACTCACAAACTTGAGGGTTTGCACCTCGCCCACTTCGAGGTGCTTTGCTGCTGCCACAGGGCTGTTTGCTTCAATAGTCCTCCGATGCCAATGAGCATGTACCAAGCCACATTTTCACCAGTTTTCAGATGCGCACGGGTGTTGCTGCTCCCTGGTTCCTGCACTTTGCAAACACGTGCAAGGGTGCTGCGACTGCTGCAGCAAGGGCAGCAGCCATGGGAGCATTCTAGGCAATGGAAGCAGTTGAAGGAACTGCCTGAGCAATCACAGTAGCATCGCCGCCGACTCATTGTAGGCATCCGCTAGTTTTCGCTGTTTCTTGCTGCTTCCAACAACGATATCCCATCCCGTTGCTTGTCGCCGACGCTGATGCCAAAATTATTGTTTCTGCTCTCACGGCTGCTCCTCCGACACTGGTGTCTCTTGTGTTGCCACAGACGCCGTTTCTACTGTTTCTTTTGGCATTCATAACTAGTTTACCTGCCCCATGGCTGCTGTTGCTTGCTCCCAAACTGGGGCATCATGCTCTGCTCAAGCGACGCCCTGGAGCGCCAAGCTCTTGCTGTGATTGCAACTGCTGCTGTTCCAGCTCCTCCTGCATCAGCTCCCTGCTTGTCTTGCGGTTGCTGTGTGTAACTGCAGCTAGAGCTGGAGCTACTTTGGAATCCGGTCGCGCTGCTGTTTAGCGAGTATTTTGAGGCTCTCTTAGGAAGCTAGTACACAGGGGCGCCGCCGACTGTCCTGCTGGTGCTACTTTTCCAGAGATCCGCTGTCCCAAGTTGCAAAAGCATCTTCCAAACTTATGACGCTCAGTTAAACAGTCCTTCTGGTCCTTGTAGCCGCTAGTGCTCACGCTCATTTCAAATACCGTGCTAGTCTGCCGTTGCTGCCGCCGTGATCACTCGCTTTTTCAATATGCTGTTGCTGCTGGCCTTCTTTGGCTGTCTGTTGCGTGTAAAAAGGAGATAAAATGTTCAGTGGTGATAGTGCTTGGTCCCTCTGGTGCTCCCGCTCCGGTTTCACTGCTGTCTGCGACGCTGCAAAGATCTTGCAGGCGGGGGCAGCATGCACCTGCTGCGACTGCTGCAACCCTGCTGCATGCACCGGCCGTTCTCAATTTATTTTGTTTCGAATTTTCGTAGACCGAAAAGGCATGTAACCAGACGGCTTGGCGCTTGCAGCTGCAACGGCTGCAGCTGCAGTGTTGGTTGCAACAGGGCGTGATGTACACGGACACGTTACGGAAACGACAAATGTTGTTCGGGCGTTCGCCTCTTTCTCTGCTTGTGTTCTAGCAATAATTGCATCCCCAGTAGCAGATATGTTCGCGCCGAAGCCCGACCTAGCTGTGGGCTTACAACAGCAGCCACGACCAAGGCGGCAGCCGAGACTACAGCTGCAGCAAGATGAAGCATTCTGTCCAGCGCTACAGGCCGAGCTGCTGCAGCTACTAAGGCGCGCTCGCCAGCAGCTGCAAGAACTTCAACGCAACTGCGCTACGGGCTCTACCGTAACCCCTGATTTCAGCACCTACCGCAAAAGTGAAAATACTCTGCCCGTGGAGTCTGATCTTCATACAGCTGTTTCTCGGGCGATCCTTTTGCAAGTAAGCTGCTGTATCCCTTGCTCCTGCTTCTGCTTCGAATGCAACTTCTTCTTTTTCTCCAGAGCAGACAAGTTTGCTGCTGCATCTTAGGCTAAGGGCGCTGCGGCTAGCTGAAGTGTAGCTTTCGCATTTTCTTGTGTATTGTGTGTCCCAGAACGTGCTGACTCTGAATGTGCTAAAACAGAAGCTGCAGCATCACCTGCAGTTGCAAGGAGAGCAGCGGCAGGATGCGTCAGCAGTGGCAGCAGCAGCTGAAGCAATAACGGCCTTTGTCCAGGAAGTACAGCAACGCTACACCACTGTAAAGGAAAAGAGCAGCAGTGAATGGCCACTCTATTTGCAACTCAAACAGAAACGGATATACTGGCAGCAACAACAACAGCAGCAGCCGCTGTATCAAACGATAGTGGATCTAGTCCTAGCGGATCTTGAAGCATGGGCGAAAGAGGCACAGAGCGATGACGAACCATTGGCCGTCCCTGCAGAAGCAGCAGTCAGTGTGCAGCAACAGAAAGATGTGTCAGAGTCCCAGCGCCATGCTTTGGTAGAGGAACAGAAAAATCGGGAAGCGTTGCTGCAGCGCAGAACAAAGGCTCCATCAGCAGCCGGAGTCAATGACCCTCGATTAGAGGAAGTGCTCCTGGGGACGGCGAATGAAATGAAGCAGGGAGCCCTGAGATTCAGACAGCGGCTGCAGAAAGACAATGAGTTGCTGCAGCGAACGGCGGCAACCCAAGAAGCGCTACAGCGGAAACAGCTGCAGGGCCTGCAAACAGCTAAGAAACTCCTGCGCTTCTCATTTTTTGCCACTCTAATGCCCTTAATACAGCTAGCCATTGCCGTGGCGATAACTCTTGCAATGGTATCGTTTATTTTATTCACTCCTGGCTAGGTGATGCAGAGATTTTATTGCTATTTTTTGACCAGCTATGCAGCGAGCCAGCTGGCCGGGCAGCTCCCTAGCCTTCTGACTGGGTCAAAGGGCAGTAGCTCGAAAGGGCGCCGATTTAATCTATTCCATGAATTGTAATGGATTTTTGTGAAGATGAATAGAGTGGAAGCAAGAGGGGAGAGCAAAAGTGGCTGAGAGAGTAAGGCAGAAATGGACATAGCAGTAGCCACAGAAGAGAGACAGAGGAATCCACGCAGACGCAGCTGGAACCGGCGAATGATGCACTCTCCGCGTCAGCGTGACAGGCCAACATGTAGTCGCAGAAATGACAGCGCTGAGGCAAACGAAAGAGATTGTGTGAAGGCAGAGATGGTCTGTTCACTCGCCCCATGCAGATATGGAAAAACGCTTCTGCTAAAGCTGAAAGGTAAAAACGAAGGCCCACAGTTAAGGGGAATTTCGGCGTAGAAAGGCAGTAAAGGCAACATTTTATGTAACTGGACAGGAAGGTGAACAAGGAACACACGGAAGCACTATAACAAGAAACACAGAAACTACAGCAGCCGCGACAAAGGTGCAACAGCAGTAGCTGCAGCAGCACAGACGGCCCTGGCGCAAGATCCAAAACGAAGCTCACCCTCTGCGCTCTTCGGCACACAAATGTTAAAAAGTATGCGGCATATTTTTCTCTGTGCTCATTGTGCCGCTTACAACTCATCCGTGTCTCTGTTTGCATGCCCCTACGCTGTTGAGGTTTTCAATTCACTGGTTGCTTTTCCGTCTCTCTGCTTATGTGCATCTCAGCGCAGCACTCAACTGCGCGGTTGCGGTCCGCAGCTTCTGCTTGCCGTTCTGTGTTTTGTTTGCTCCAGATTACATCCTCAACGACAATAAAGTCTCTGAGACTGCTGCGAAAAGCATTACGGGTGGCTGCAACACGGACTAGCGAGGCTGCTGCTCCGCAGGCTGTTTGGGCAACCAGCCTGTGCACTGAGCTGCTATTGGGCCGCTCAGCTGCATCGACAAACGCGGCCGCTTTCAACATACAAGGGCAACTCATGTAGAGGACACGAGCCAGCGTGCCTTTCGCATTCGCATTGCATTCACAGCCTCTTCTGTTAATGCGCAGCTCCGTTCTCTTCTGGGCAGGCATTGTAACGGGGCATTTCCTTTCCAGCAGCAGGCTAGTTGCTTTTCTGTGCTAATTTGGCTTCGCTGTTGAGGCACATGTTCCTTGCATTTGAAAGGAATGGAGGCACCTCACCAACCGCTTGGCCATGCCGCAAGATCAAGGACGGAAACAGAAGGCACCAGGAAGCAATACCTAAGCCTTCCCCCTCTTAATCTTGAGGTGCTTTTGGTGCCTCCTGTGCAGTTGATTTCACTGATTATGCACCCTCACTGCCACTTTCACTGCCACCGTCGGGACAAAACGCATCAAAATGAGCAGCAGCACAAGCTCCACCATACAGAAATGACCCAGACAGAAGTAATTAGATCAGCAGAACAGTGCTAGAAGGAACGCAGTCTCCGCTGGAGCAGCCGCTGCAGGATTTGGAGCAGAGTTGCAAGCAATGAACATAGGTGCAGAACTGAGGAACAATAAGGCACTAGCCGATGCAGAGGTATCCACGGAAGCAAATAATGCCATACACGGTGAAGAACTTTACTCGCGTTCCTTGAACGCCTAGCCGCTGCTGCGTGAGGGTTGTTTGCCGCATAGTTGGGCTGCTGCGGGAACGAGAGCAACGGCAACCCAGGCAGCAGAGGCCTTGGCACAGACTGTTTCATCCTTAGCACCAAAGGCTTCCGTCTAGCAGGAAGTTGCGCGAAACATCCAGACTGATTCGCGCTAGCTAATTATATGCGCCTTGCTTCCCAGGACTGGATGCTATCGTTTAGTGTCGCCATTGTTAGTGGCGTTTTCTGCTATTTTGGCCTGCAAATTAGGGATATACAGCTTCACCACCAAATTCGTCAGCCCTTTTAGCTCATTGGAGTCTTTGCTTTGAAGCTGCAGTAGTTTCTTTTCGCTATGCAGCAACACCTGCTGCAGCCGACTGCCCTGCGAAATGCTTGACATCCCTCGAGCACTGCCCCACGACTGCTGCCCCTATCCTGTCCTGCAAGCTGCAGTGTAACAGCATATCCAGGTTCGGCAACATAACGAACTCTATGCTCTTTGCGAGCGGGGTTTTCACGAGGTTACTGATGCCCAACTTATATCGGCTCCGGGTTCTCGTTATTTGCTTGGCGTATGGCCATAACAAGGAGACAACAATTGTGGAGATAACTGCGCAGAAACGCCGAGTTACGTTCATGTGTGCCAACCTGGGACCGCTGATTGGATCTCGTTGTCTTTGCATGCGTGGTTGCCGCCTCCGGACCTCACGCGGTGTTTTGCTGAACCACTATCGTGCACTGCGCTATTGCGCCGTAACCTGAGCTCTGTGTCTTGATAACTGTCGGTTTTGTGCATCTGCCGGCCAGTCCCAGCCTGAGTTATTGCTAATTATGCGAGGAGCCGGCTGAGAGCCACCAGCAGCTATTGCCTGACCAAGCACGTTCCCCAGAGGTCAAGCACTGCACATCAATCTACAATCACACATCACGTGCTTCTATATTATAAGTTCTTGCGCACCAACGCAATTTTCAAGTATCTCAGCTATATGAGGAGCGAAACCTAAGTACAGCAGGCGGTTTACAAGGGCTCCCTGGAGAGCCAGCCCCCCAGCCACCACTGAAGGGGCTAAAGCATGCAAACCTTTTATCCGTACTCCGTTTGAGCCACACGTTAGAAAAAAAAACAAGAAAAAAACCAATTTATTTTTAGAAAGAAGGAAGTAGGATTTGCGCGAAGAAACAACAAGCTTCTAACGTCTTACTGCGGCAGGCAGGGCGTATAGTGGACTACTTTGACTCGGCACTTCGCTGGAAAACACAGCAGCTCCACTATGCCTGAAAATGAAACAAAGTGCTGGAGAGAAAGCAGCAGTGCTTGAAGCGTGCGTAAGAGGTAACATGAATTTCCTTACGTATCCACACAGCTGCGGCTCCCCAATTTCTGATGGACAGCGTTACCATGTCTCGCGAAAAAGCTACCCACGAACAGCAGCGCATTTCCCTAACCACTCATTTTTTGCTCCATGTACTATTTAAAAGTAACAAAATCCCCGTGCTACTGCGGCTTTTTGGGCCGACATTGCTCCATGCTAGGCTAGGCACGTCTGTATATCTGTCTGGGTCCTGTCAGATAAACCATAGATTTTCCAGCAGTCTTCGAAGTCAATTATGCGTCCGTACTCTGTGTGCACAGTGGTGCCATCACAAGCGGTTTAATGTCTGAAACAGAAATCCGTATGCTTCCTTTTTATTGGGATGATAATGGATAAGCTCCTTACGATGGGAAGCTGCTGACCAGCTAGCCGGCTGTTCAGCAGCCTTCTGGTGGTGCCGCATCCATGTTGGTATTTTTATTGTGCAGTTGGAAGTTTACCAGTGCTGTCTGCCTCTGCTTGTCATTGTTTATCGTAGGGTTGCCATCCTGCTATTCTGCTGACTGCAGAGACCGAGCGAAAGGTTGCGACGCTTCTCTCCGGCGGTGGTAATGCCTCGGACTCATCGGAGCTTCTTGACCACATCTGTGCACTTAAGGAAGAAGTTCGCCTTCTCCAGATCTCCGAGGAGGTTCCCGAAGCTCTCGTCGCTCAACAACAGAGGGTACGAGCTGCCTCTTATCGTGGTGTCTTTATATTTATCTCCGCCTGACAACAAGCGCATTCAGAGCACATACAATGCTTTGCTCATATCCAGTTTTTATCGACTCAGATCCTCTCGCGGGCTGCGGAGTCGCTGGCAGCCCGTCGCCAGCAGATTTCTTTATCTCGGCCTTTTAGTTTCAAACGTGGGGCTCGCGTTGATTCTGAAGCAGTTCAGAAAATTGCCGTCCGGAGCGAGGCAACAGAGATAAAGACTGACTGTCCTGCGGAAAACACTGCAGGCCGCAACGCTCAAGACACAACGAATACCCCGTGCGATGTTCTGAGCATTTCGAATCTCACCAGTCGTGTGTGAGTCATTCACTAGCCTGCACATAAACTAGCAAAGCGAATTGCACGTCTAAGCATACAGGTGAGATGGCCTGTGTCTCCTTGAGAACTTGTGTGTCGTTATTCTAGGATCCTGGTTGCGCCCGGGGTGGCAGGTGGACGAGAAGTTTGGCTCAAAAATCTGGTATGAAGTTTCTTCTTTTTGTCAGTCCGTCACTTAGCACTTTTCCGTACCTTGGAGCTCTCGTGTCTTCTCAAGAATGCGGATACCCATGATGAGTACTTTATTTGCAGGACGGCTGTACGGTGTACATCGTTGATCGAGTACCTTGTGCCAGGCTTCAAAATATCCGCGACTCCGCTGTTTTGTAAGGCAAGGCGCCCCAGCTTAGATCGGTGCTGGCACCGCGTTCCATTTGAGCCATGTGAAGAAAAGGAGATGAGAAATGCGAATTAACTGTACCACTGCACTGCACATGGATGACGAATTGTTTTGAGCTGGGAAATTGCACACGCAGTAAATCTTTCTGTTCATGCCTGCCGCAGGCTACTTCAAGTCAACAGTGCCTCGTGGATAGAAGGTTGCAGCAAGTGCATTTTCGCGGTCCATTCACAGCAAGTGATCGCATTTCCAGTAGTCAAGGCAACTGAAAGCCTCACATCGTTTTGCTGGGCACAGTTAAGTTGAGCTCTTTTTACAGCTTCAGCTGCTTTAGTTTGTGCTCTCATCTATGTGCGCATTTGCAGCTACGCGTGCACTACTGTCAGGACGTCAGCTTCTTCCTGAACACAGCATCTTCGCCAATCATTGAAGGGTAGGATCGACACGAAAAGCACAGCTTCACAGCTTGTTTCTAGAAGTACTGCGCGTCTGACTTTTTTTGCGTTCAGAACCACTGGAGCGGTTTTTGCCCCGTCCATTTTCTTTATGCTTATGGAGGGCATCAATATACAAACTGTAGGGGGTTCAATGCACCTTGAGGCAAAATGTACTGCATGCTTTATCTGAGCTTGCTTGTTCTGGCGGTGCAGGAGGTTTTCTATAGAATGCTCTTGAAGCGGCTGCTTTCCAAGTTTCTCGTCTGTAGTTTTCATACTTGGTGTGCCTCACTCCACAGTGCAGTGCTTTGTTTGTGGCCGCAGCTGCCACATAGTAACGCGTGGAGGGATGTGAAGGATTTCGACTGGATAAAACGTCAGGCAAGTGCCATCCTGCATTTCTGAGTAACCTTAAGCGTCGACGCAAAATCGGTCCTGCCAGGTCCTATTCCGCAGAAATCGCCTGCATGGTTAGTCTATGAGATGCTCCAATTTTTGTCCTATCATTATCACGCAGCAATCCCCAAATTGGAGGCTTCTGGACAAAAGGGGGAAGCAGATGTACCGTCTGTCGTGCTCTACAAGCAATGCTGGCCCTACAGTGCCTCAATTCGAGGGCTTCCCTGATGATTTCTGTTGCGCTGTCATGAAAGCTGACGACAGCTTGCTTGACATTAGCTGTAGAGGATGGCGCTTGACAGGTGCACCTTCCTGCTTTTCAGCAGCCTGCTTAGCAGAGCACGTTACGGCAGCCCAAACAGCTGCCGCCGTCGTTGAAGCATTGCAGCATATTGCGCCAACAGAACCAGCGGACCCTTTGGGTTTGAATAAAGCAGCAGAAGCTGTGGACGCTGATGAAATATAGTGATTTGGAGCCGATACAAAAAATCAGGCCTCTTTTTTTTGTGATGCGTAAAGCCACTGATTCCGCGGAGCTGCGGTGTCAGAGTCTCACGGATTCAATGGACAACAGCCGGCACTGGCATTTCATTGTCGTTCCAAGCTATGACGTTTCCCCGTTAGCGGTTTGACTGGAAGTAGTATGGTAGAATCGTGGCTATGAGGTGTGCGCCGTGCGCAACTGAAGACTTGCATAATTGCTGAACTGTGAAATCCAGTCGCAAGTGCGAATATAAACTGAGGAAGCATGGCCTAGTTTTCCATTGTGCATTGTGCCTGGGAATTTCCCAGCTAGAGGTATCGGAAAAGCTGCCCAAGGAATAACTTGCTTGCTGCAGCTAGACGTTCATAGCTATGCAGCTTTCTGACCCTTCAATGCCGGCTCTTCCTATTACTGAGGCGCAAAAGTCTCAAAGCGTGGGATCGTTTATAGGCCAATAAGGAACGCGTGCCGGGCTTAGAGCATCTTGAACCAGGTTGGTTTTGCTGTATTGATGAATTTGGTACTACGACAATAATCCAATTTTGAGGAGCAGTTGGGAGGAACTGGGTCGGATCCCTAGTTACTGCAGCTAGCTGGAAAGCTAGCACTGCAGCAACACCGTCTGTTGGATTACGACTGAGCAGCCAGAATCCATGCTAACTAGAGTGTTCTTCACTGCCTTAGTTTATACTTGCTTGTTTTAGTGCTTCAAGCATAGCATCTCACCAGTGCCTCTGCGCCACGCTAAAGGTGACAACTGCACGGGCGTGATTTATGGGTCGCAGGCGACTCTGGCTCAACTATGTGTTGTGTGTGTGAGTACGCTCGTCCCGCGATTCGCTGCGATTTGTCTTGCGTTGTGTCGGCCTCATCCTACTCTCAAACTTTAAATGGGTAAAATCCAGAAGTTCATTTATTGAACTGCTCCAGGAAACACGAATTCCACGTGGGCCATTTTTGGTGAGCAGGACTAGGGATGAGGGACCCAACTAGAGAGTGAAGAAGGTGCCCAGATACTTGCCCACAAGATAGCATAAAAGACGTGTGCTCATTTTAGCAGAGGGACGGTGGTCTTGGAAGTTCCGCTAAGAAGTGTACAGAAGCGTACCTGTCGGGTGAACTAACTGCAACGGGGTACCGGTGTCTGGCCATTGTCGCAAGCTTTTAAACACTCGACGTTTTTCGGCGAGTAGAAACAAATTGAGTTGGGTATTCTGGCGAGGCATTCGGCGTGTGGAACGGTCTCTGTTGCAGATATTGGTGGCAGGAGCAATTACTCAAAAGGGTGCTTTGAACGATGAAGCGGAGAACGATTCCATATGAATTCCTCTCCACCTCAAGCAATTGAGCATTGATTAGCCGGTCCTAAATGACAACTTAGCAGAGGTGATTTCAGGACTTTCTCGTTTTTCGCATGAGGGAATCAGGGCTGCATTTCTGATTTTGTATGTGGGTACTGCACAGCAGCGTACAGAACTTTTCGATGGAGGCAAGTGCTCCTTACAGCGTTACCTTCGCATCTTAACAGCTTCTTCCGAGCATATCCTGTGATCGTATTATCTGGAAATAAAGTGGACTGGTTCGTTTGGCTTCTTGGCTTCCAGGATGTTGTGCTTGGGACTGTCCCCAAAACGAGAACGGAAAGTGTTTTATGCACCCTTGGCAGTAGCATTCGCCGCATAATTAGAGGTTTAGCGTAAGTGCTTGTCAAGCATTCAGTAAACTTTCCTCTTTCCACACCATAACGTCCTTTACTTGGTGGGCGTCAACAAGGCTCAAGCATGCTCTGTACTGCCGAGTGTAACATGTCTCTAGAAGCCTTCTCAAGATAAGAGTGCCCTATAAGTACGCCATACGACCGATGGGACCAGAGGCCCTGACGAACTGTTACAGGTATTAGCCCAAGAGGCACTACACGAAGAAACTAGCAAAGCCCAGCGGAGAACGCGGGAAATGATGAGATGCACTTAGAGCCAATTGTGTAGACAAGTCCAACTCAGTTGTCGACCTAGAGCATCGCAAGCTAATGCCTGTGTGGCTCGGGCGAGCCCGGGTTCGCCGTATGGGCCAAACCGCAGCCTGTACGAGGCCGCTGAAGGCGTGGTCTCCCTGGCGAAGTCTCCTACTGTCGATTACTAGGGCACGAAACGATTATGTGTCTCCAAAGGGCAGCGCAATACTGTTTGCTACCCGCGTGCAACGATCCCTGCAAATGCAAGACTTTAAACGTTTCTGAATGCTCCCAGGCTCTCAGAGATGCCATTAACTCTCAGAGGGGGCAGCAGTGCTCGCCGCTTCTGTCAGTTGTGTTTTTCCATCTTGTGACAACGTTCAAAGAACCTACGGCAGTCGGTTGCCGTAGGAGGTTATGAGCCTTGGAACAAGCTTATGCAGAAGAGGGGCAAGTCCTATGTAAAGTGTGCTTGGCGGGACCTACTTACGGTTCCGGCTGACCCACAGTTAGTACATAAGGTTCAGCGAATCAACGACCGAAAGGCTACTTGGTCGTGGGAAGCAGCACAGATAAGTGTTCCACTACGGGTATCCAGGACCGTAGCACAGTTACTTGCTGTAATGCGGGCGCCTCTGCAGCCCATGGGGACCAAAGTCCTGCGCAGTAGGGAAGATTTAAGGTCGTCGACCCTCGAGCGATCGCTGAAAACAGTTACTGCAGACGACTCAGTCATTTGCGCAGGCCACTATAGTCTCGGCACCTTTACATTGCCATTGTGCTTGAGTCTTGTCGCCTAGTGATACCTTTTTGTGGGCACTTGGAAGGGGCGATATCCCCTCTGGAGCTGGTTGCTGGTTCGTGGTCCGACTTCCGCCTTAGTGATGCGTCACGACATCAAAAAGCAGTTAAACTTTGGTTGCATTTTTGCTATGTATGTTCATTGTAGGACCCATGAGTGAGGCAACTACGGATCAAGGTTCGCCATTTTCGTACATGTAGCAACTGTTTTAAACCTGGGGGGAAACTTACTTTTGCCTGAATCGAGCTAGGTCTTTTGAATTTGCTGTTATTCGCTTCGCGTTTAAGTGCTGCTCGGCTGCAGCAGAGCTGGAATAAAAGTTGTAGCCTCACATTCACCACGACGAGTTAGGAATCAGTATGGGTCAGTGAAGGAAGGTGCGTTAATGAAGGCGTATACGACCACCGTTCCTCCAACGACGATTGGCGGGTTCTGCGTGGGACACGACGAAATTTAAAGTGACAGAGCCGCCTACAAATGCTGCCTATCGTTCTCCTCTCATGTTTTCTTCCCTTTATCGTAATAAGAAGTGCAGAGCCAGAGAAGAGAGGAATCCCTCTAAAGCGCACCTTGGGGTCACAGGACACTTTGCTGAAGCCTGTGCGATCTCGGACTCACCGCAACGTAACCTAAGCAGGTTACAACACTGCTGAGGCAGTAAGGGATGGGTGGGAAGACCGTCGGGTAAGGTCTCAGACACAAGTGGGTGGACAAAATCAGTTGATGTAAATGAACTCGAAGAGGTGCGAATCTACAAACTTTCCAAAAATTACTTCGAAATTAAACAAAGGTTTGATGAGAAACTCAAGATCTAGGGAGACAGTATGACTTTGGCTCTTCCACGCGTGCAGGTCCAAGAATTCCCGGGATAGGGCTAGAAGGGGAACGCGTGTCATCGCAGGCCTGCAAACAGACAAGAAGTGTGGCTCTTGAACTCGAATAATGGCTTTTAATCGAGTCGGGAAAGCAAATGGTATTACTTGGATTTGGTCATGCAGAAACTGAGCCAGTCGAAGGAAATAGAGGCCCCTCCATGAGTCACTCAGGCTCGCGCGGCCCAAATCTAACGAAAGGAAGCTCTTAACAACCTTTTATTTGCTCATATATATGCCACCCGAATTAAAACGTCCCTCATAAGACCTGACAGACTCACAAAATGCTGCTGGTGAGTGGACACAACTGGAGGAGGAACGCAAGCTCCTTTACGAGTCATGGTAGACAACACAAAGGAGCCCAAAAAAGTGTTCGAGTACTCTTATCGATGCGTAGGTTCCACCAAAACATACTAGCCTATACCTGTTGTCGAACGCTGGTACCAGCCACTGCGCACTAGGCTAGTTATAGCCGTTAGTTCTCAAGTAGAGTGAGGTTATGACTGCAATGAGACTAATTAGAAGACTTTCGTTGGATTTTTATTTTAAGGGCCTGAAACTCGCTGCGCAATTGTTTGCGGAGAAAAGCCAGAGAACACTCGAAACGTCTGCAGCAGTTGGGGCTGTGTGGTGGTTGGTGGGGTTGGGTTTGCCGGCCGCAGCTACTTTGTTAAAAAACGCGTGCTCTCTTTTTTATCCCCCATTCTTTGCATTTAAAAGTACATTTTTTGTGAAGCGGTTTGGACTTGTTCGCATCACCTTGCCCACTAGCGTTTTCTTGTTTGTGGGGTCACGCGCCAGCGATGTGAAACAAGAAACAGTTTGCCACTTTCAAGGTTCCCCTTCAGTCTACGGTACTTTACGAGTTTTTGTGCCACCCTCTTAACTCTTGGAGGAAGTCAATTCGCCTGTTTCTGCACTGGCTTTGTTTCAGGCGGGTATGCGCAACTCGTCAGGAGACGTAGGGTAATGGCCGTTGGCCTTTACTTCGGCAATTTGCAGAAAAACGGAACAAGCCAGCTGTCTTGCATGCACTGCTTTGAGTTACTGTATCACAGCAGTCCCCTAAGATGTACATTCACGAGCTAATCCTCGACGGTTTCAAGTCGTACTCTTCGCGGGTGGTCGTCGGTCCCCTGCATCCCCAATTCAACGCCATTACAGGTCTGAATGGGACCGGCAAGTCAAACATTCTTGACGCAATATGTTTTGTTCTCGGCATCTCCAACCATTCTTTGGTAAGAAAGCACACATTACTGCCTCCCTGAAATGTGGCTGCTCTAGTCAGATTACTTGAGAGCAAAAGCAGCTTCCGCTATCCACTACACCAGCTGTGCCTGCCACTTAGCAGCAGACGCTGTTAATCGCGCACGCTGCCTGATGCTTGGAACTCAGGTCCGTGTAGCCAGGCTGGAAGATTTAGTGTACAAACAGGGCCAGGCGGGCATAACAAAGGCTACCGTGACTATCAAGCTAAAAAATGACCCAAACCAGACTAACAACCCTTTGCCTCCTCCATACAAGGAGATGAGAGAAATTTCTATTACCAGGCAAATAATTATTGGTACATAAGAAGCATAGCGCTAGTAGAATGTGAATACCGCTTAAAGGACAAGGCAAATAATTATTGGTACATGAAAAGAAATATAGCCGCCGCTAGAATGCGCATACGGCTTGTTGTGCGAAGATTTCGCAAATCCAACTGAAGCACGCTTGAAAGCATGCTTCGGCTTCCCTGCGCCATGAACGAATTAAGGAATTCCGGATGTATTTGTTTTCGCTGGATGGTTCTGGTGTCGATTGCTCAGGAGGGAGAGACCGGTACTTGTTGAACAGCCGTATTGCGCAAGTGAAAGAGATTAAAGATTTCTTCCAGTGCTGTCAGCTAAACATCAATAGCCCTCATTTCATGATTCAGCAAGGTAAGCGCCATGCCGTGGACCCGTGTAAGCCTTAGTATGTGGAAATAGACGTACTAAAGGTGGGTGGGTATCGTGTGTGAGGCACGAAGGAGCCATCTCCGCTGGACTTCGAAGTGGGTCAGGAAGACTCACCTCGCTATTTTAAGTGCTTTACTATAATGTAGCTGCACACACCTGAGTAACGTGAATGGGCTCGTCGTCCAAAATTTTGAAATTATGGTCCAGGGAAGATAACGAAGGTGATAAACATGAAGCCAAAAGAGCTGCTGGGCCTGATTGAGGAGGTTTCAGGCACTCGGATGTACGAGTTAAAGAGGGCCAACGCTGTAAAAATGGTGGAAAAAAAGGAACAAAAGCTTCAAGAGATACAAAGTATCTTATCCGAGGAAATACAGCCAAATGTAGAACGACTACAAAGGGAAAAGGCTGATTACCAAAACTATGTTAACCTCAAGGAAGCGTTGCATCATTTCCAGAGGTTTGATACAGCTTACCGCTATTTCTGGTCAGCCAATTTTTACACGAGCAGCACCCCAGAAGCCCACGTATTAGGGCTGCTAGGGACCTAATCATGCTGCGGGGCGCTGTAGACTGCTGCCACGTTGGCAGTGTGATTGTGGCAGGGCAGCGCTCGGTTCGCCGAGTTCCACTATTTTAGGTGAAGCACCTCGTTGCTTTGTGCCTGTAGTGCAAAACAAACGGTGCAACAAGGGATGGAGGCCTTTGCTGAACTTCAGCGGGAGAGGTCGACGTTAATAGCTGAACTGGAGGCTGCAGACAGACAGCGGGAGGAAGCGGAAAAGCAGCTAGAAGCTCTTGAGGTGGCACGAGCGGAAAAGGACGCTCCACTAAGGATGCTACGAAAAAGGAAGGAAGAAACAGAGAAGGTGTGGCTGATGATTTAGATTCGAACGCCATTGATGAAGTGCAGCGATAGCTTCTGCAGAGTGAATCCTGACCATTTTTGACCTGTTTTTAGGGACGTGACTGGCTCATTGCATTCATCCGCAGCGCATGCTATGCCATCAGCTACGATTTACAGCGGCCACTTAAGCTACGGTTACACGTTTGCTAGTACAACACCGCTTGCATCCATTTTCTGGGTATCTTCCTGTACACATTGCACAGGCGCTGTCTCGGCTGCAAGCTGAGACACGCAGCTGCAAGCGAGATCTGGATATGCTTCACATATCCGTAAAAGAACAAGAAAAAGAAGTGCAGAGGCTGGAAAAATCCCTGGAGAACAGGAGAAGTTCCCGTTCCATGGAGGCTGCACAGGCTGAGCAACTAGCTGAAGAAGTTGAACGACTAAGGTCAGAGCTCGAGGAAAAATCTGAGAAGCTCCAGGCGGTTAGCAGCGGAGGCGTGGGAGCCTCTGGGTCTATTCGAGATTTGCTCAAGACGTCGAGATCGGAGGAAGCGAGACTCGAAGCTCAAGACTTCTCTATTTTGCAAGAGATAACTTACCTGAAGAGTGAACTAGAAGCCATAACTGAAAAGGAGAAAAATTTATGCTCGGTCTGGCGGCTTGTCATCCCTTTGTACCTATGGTTTCTCCATTTTCTCCCCTTTGCATATATATTCAGCTATTCCACCTAATTAAGAAAGTCTTCGGGCTGTGAGTTGGGCCTTGGAAAATGGCAGCTGTCATGACTTCAACTTCTTCTGCCCCCTATGTTTTCAGGATCGGGCACTGATGGAAAACAGCGTTCAAGAACAGAGATCCCGGATTAATGAGTTGAAATGTCAAATCGAGGCACTAGGGAACAGTGACAAGGCAGCTTCGGCAATTCAGTCTGCACTTGCTGAATTGCAAGAGGTGGGGTGCTCATTGCCGCGGCACTTGCCGTTGGCTTCTACTGTTTTTTACAAGCTTTATGCCATTTCCCGTTTCTTTGCGTATTCTTCAGTAGTATTGTGACCCATCTTCAGCTGCATTTTTGCTGGATAAATGCATTTGACTCATGCATCGTGAACTGTAAATGTCTACGAGCCTCTTCCATGCAGTCAAGGGTTCAGTCATGATTCTCTGCTATTGCTCGCACTTTCTTGAGATGTTGCGGAATGCGTGCCGCCCTTTTGTTCTGCAGAAGCAACGTGCGTTTTGTCTTGAGGCTCAGGAGGCCATGCAAGAATTGCGGTCTTGGTACGGCTTACTTGCCCCTGCCGACCTGCGTCTCCGCTGTCTTCGCATTCTTCTCAGGAATGCAGCTTATACTGACCATCGGGCTAATTTGTTTAAAGGGTTTGCTTCCGTGTGTCAGGGCTTTTGCCAGCTCGTTAGATTGTTGAACTTGGGCATTGGGACGTTCTCTTCAGGGCTAAGATTGATGTGAGGCTACCCAAAGGCATTGATCCATCTCGCTTCGCAGGTCAAATTTTTGAGCTTGTATCTCTCAAACAGGAATATGCCACTTACAGCAAAGCCATGCAGGTACGTGGCGAGCCGAGGAAGAAGGCTATCACTTACAAGGGCTGCGAGAACGTTAGCTCATGGAGGCGGTCTACGCAAGTATGCTTAGTGCGCATTCATTTTGGTTGCTGTATCTTCGGCGTGTACTGCTAGTCAACAAAACTTTGATAATGATAAGTCATAGAGGAGGTTGTGTAACCTGGCTTTTCATTTGTAGCAGAGACCGACCAACTAACGCAGAGCCACGACAACGAACGCCGCGGTAGACACAATGCCTAAAACGATGCAGAAATTACGCAGTGCAACGAAGCGCTACGCTCAAGAAGTATGTAGATAACTTTAGACATCCTGAAATTCGGTCTTACAACGGCAAGGCTTCGAAGCTGCGCGCACTGTTCGTTTTCTGCCCTTAGGTTCTTGTGGGGGGGAAGCTTGAGTACATCGTTGTGAGCGACAAGGACGCCAGTAAGCCTCGCGGCACGCTGTTTGGTATGAGTTGTATCTACTTTTGTCTGCACTAGAGCTGGTCACCATGGAAATGTGCGCGCGGGACTGCCCTCCAGGTAAAGCTATTTTCAAGGAAAACAACTTCGCCCAAGGTAGGAGGCGGGTTACGCTTCTTCCGCTGTCGGATTGTCATGTTGGTCGTGTTTGCGATAAGCAAGTAAGAAAATTAAGGCACTTTCATTGATTTGGGATGAATATTTGTTCGAGCATGCACCATTTTACATATTGTACGACCTTTTGGGGATTTGTTTTATCGAGAAGGCTGTTTTGCCCGACTTCTGCACCTTGACACAGCGGCTGCTGCCTTTACAACCTGTGCAATTTAACCTAGGCCCTAATGGCGAATCGGCGCCTAGTGGGTCTTCCACCCGACGACACAAGCGGTGTTTTACGCTGCTTGGACATGGTTGAGTGAGCCGAAGTACTTCCTGGTGTCCTTCCTGCTTTGCGTCTAAGTTCCATGTCCGATGGTTGCGCTGCTTATGCTCTCATTCAACCTAGCTTTTCTTTTGCCTCATCTTTCAGCTGAGTTGATCGGGTTTTTTGACTGCATGGTCCTTCCTTGCCTTGTGGGCTCTTCGTAGGTATGACGTTCGTAGGCATTCCAAAGTGGCCGAATATGCCTTTGGAGGAGGGCTGATTTGTCGTTCTGCAGCGATAGCTCAAAAGGTGATAAGCGTCGTCCGCCTTCACGGTGTCATGCTTCTAATAAGAATGCCTTTGCTGCCCTTAAAATTTTACCAGTTCATTTCCACACTTGATGTAAGAGCCTATCTTTTTGCTGTTGTCGCCTGGGGGTGCTGCGCCAGATCACCTACCAGAAGAACTGCAGGCTGGCTTTCCCCACAGCAACTGCAGAGGGAGATGTCTTTCAGACTGGAGGAATCATGGCAGGTGGAAGTGTGAGGGATGTGCGACAGACGATGCTCACCTGGAAAGTGCGGCAAACTGCCAGAGTTATCAGAATAGAGTCAAACAGTCTGTTTCCGAAATTTCGACTATATGGCGCCGCAGAAGAATCCTTGAGACTAGGGACCGAGTGTGGGTATACGTGGGCTCTCTAAAGTGGGAAGTTCTGTCCTTTGTCCAGGTTGCCCCTCGCCTGCGTGAAGCACCTGTGACTCGTGCCACTGAAATCTGTTATCTTTTCCCTGCTTAATCGCAGCGATACAAGAATGCAGCAACATCAGCTGAGGAAGTCGCAGTCCGCATCAGGTAACTCTTTTCAATGAGTAAGAAAACTCCAAATTCACGGCGTCTTGATCAACTTTTCACCACAAACACATAATTTGCACAGTGGACAACGATGAACCTGCCAGGTCGTTTGGCTGTGGTGACCTCTGTTACCGGCCAGAAGCATTGCCTGTTTTTCTGTGCGATTTGTTCAGAGCACTTGAAACAGAGTTGGCACCCCTCCAGGTTCGGGAACAGCAGTCAGAAGGCCTTCGAAAGTCTCTGAGGCTGGCAGAAAATCAACTGAGGAATACTGAGGTGCTTAATGCGACCAAATCTACGTATAGCTGGCCCCTTTGTACAGTTGTCTGACTTGCCGTGGTTGAGCAACGCAAACGATGGAGGTGTCGCGGTTGTTTGTATGTTGGGCGCAGCGTCTATTGGGGAGCAGCGACGCAGGATCCTGCCGCGCACGTATGGAGGAGGTGCAAAAGCTTCTTTGGGAAAAAGAACAGCTTAAACGGGAGGTTGAGGTTAAACGAAGAGAGGCCCAGAATACAATACTGCGGTTGGAAACAGAGATCCATGATATTGAGACAAACAAGGATAAGATCGTGCGTGCGGGATCAGCATATAGGGCTTTCACTACCGGCCTATATAGTAGCCACTTGCCCACAAAGCAGCATTTGGCCCTCAAGTGTTATCCTTGTGATGTTATATTTTACTTTTGATGTTTTTCTGTATGATTGGGAACGAGCGTGACTCGGGATTCAGGAAGCTACGCTCAGCAAGGCGGTGAAGGCTCTTCGTACTCAACTGAAGCAATCAGAAGGACGTCTGGAGGAACTGCAATTAGTGAGACTTGTGCAATACGGCTGGGCCTCTGCCTTTTGCTGCTGAGGGCACGTCCGTCCTACGATAGACAATCGCGCATACGTTTGGTTACGATTTCCGTGGCTGGTGGTGCTACAGAAAACGAGCGATGTGAGGCTGCAGCTGCAGACGATGCAGCAGGAGCTAGAAGGAGCCCGCAGTGACCTGGCATCTCGAATTGAGAAAGTTGGGCAACAACAGCAACAGTTGGATGCGAAGTATGCGGAACTAAAGGAAAAGGTTAGTCGGGCATGCATGTAGCTAATGCCGTGGACGCTAAGGACGTGCCCTTTTCTTTTCGCTTGCCTCGTTTACTACTTATCCAGGAGACACCGTTTCATTCTGCTTATTAAGAGTTTCTGAATGCGCACTTGTGGTCGCTGTAGCTGACTTTTATAAGCTGTGCCACAGTTAAAGGCGACGGAAGAAATGTGATTTCTCCTTCAAGTGTTTCACTTGAAGAGAAGTGATGAAAGCGCAATCTTGATGCTTTCAGATTTCTGAACAAGACAAGATAGAGGCGGAACTGATGGAGCAAGCCACCGAAGCTCAAAAAGAATGCCAGCAACAAAATCGTGCGGCGGACACATTAAAAAGGGTTGCAAAGGCCAAGGAGGCAAAGTCTATCGCACTAAAGAAAGTCAGCAGAAAAAGCCCAATCACTCTGCTCATCTTACTCTGCAATAGCATACAGACAGGGCCTCGTTGTGTAGTTGCACTCACGGCGAATGAAAAACGTACACGAAACGGGTGTAATGCAGTGGGTAACAATGCCCGAAGACTTTCCGAGCCCTCTATTAAGCTTCATACATGGAGTTTGTTTTTAACTTATGCGTTATACTGTAAGTTTTGTCTTGCCTTTCCGTCCTCAGCTCGATCTCGCAGCTAGGGACCGCGAGAAGACGCTTTCATCTGCAAGAGAGGTGGGCCTGCCAGTATCGCGGAAACCGTCTGAAGGAAGCCATTTTGCATGCAAATTATTGTAGAGATTTTCGAGCCACGGCACGTGGAGGTGCAAAGCCTCTGGTTCATGAAAAGCCTCAAAGGGAGAGACGTGACCCGTAACTCTAGTGCATGTTCTGGAAACTTACTTCTATTTAGTGCATCGCGCCAACCTATACTCATTTGCAGGACGTCAAAAATTTGCTCTCAGCCCACGAGTGGCTTGTTGCGGAGGAACCCAAGTTCAACCAGACCGGCACTCCGTATGACTTCAAACAATTGCGACCTGAAAGTAAGCTAGCTTTTCTACGCGCATCCTGCTTTCTACCATTTTTTGAAGCCTTGCATACCTCTTGGTATTGGAAAGTTGTATTCACCACAAGATATGCTTAGCTATTGCGTTTTATGCCACGCGTTCAGCTGCACGCCAGCGTATTCAGCAGCTGAAGGCCGATATTGACCGGTTGAGAAAAAATGTTAATAGCTCTGCTGGAACATTACTTGAGAAAACCGAGGCTGAGCTACAAATCCTCTTAAGTCGAAAGGCCCAAGTGGAAGCAGACCGGGTATCTATGCGCGTGTCAATACTTTATTCTCTTTATTTGGTTTCTCCCCTTGCTATTTTCTCCATTTTAGGAAAGACTGTGCATGCTTCTGTCTTTCACATAAGTTTCGGTAGCCGAGTCTTCAAGTATATATCTGTATATGTTTGAACAAACAACTAGACGTTGCTCAGTGCCCAGCCAGCTGTTAGCTGCAAGCCATGTTCAGGAAAAGATACGGGAGGTTATTGCATCGCTCGACGAAAAAAAACAGAAATCCTTAGGAAATACATGGCGTCTTGTTGACGGGAATTTTGCGGCCATATTTGAGCAGCTGTTACCTAATGCGCAGGCCAAGCTTGTGCAGGTGGACCCCGATGACCTGATGAAAGGGCTAGAAATGAAGGTAATTTACTGAAAGAAAGCCTAGCGATAATGGTACTGTTTCCGAAGATGAACATTGTGAGTAGTATCACCTTTTCACGTGTGTATGTTTTGCTGGTGTGTGTGAATGGTGAATATGTTTTACCAGTAAATGCCCTGACCGTAGGTAAATCCACGCATTAATGTTGTACTCATCCTCTGGAATATCAAAAGGCCTTTCCATAGAGCAGAGATACTCCTAATTTGGTATCGTAGCCACGTCTGAGCACAATTTCGCCGTAGCACATTACGGATGCTTCATTAGCCGTGGCTGCATTCGATGTGCAGGTTGCCCTTTGCCACTAGTGAAAAGAATCTGTCTGCCTTTTGTGTGCAGATAGCGTTCCACCACAAATGGAAAGATTCTCTTTCAGAGCTTTCTGGGGGTCAGAGGTCGCTTTTGGCTCTCTCACTAATCCTTGCGCTTCTTAAAGTGAAACCTGCTCCCGTTTACATTCTCGACGAAGTAGACGCCGCCTTAGATTTGTCCCACACTCAGAACATTGGTACGTTTTCGATCACACACTGGGCTGCCGCGCGCAACAGTGGTCAGCGGTCACGTCAACTAGAGTGTACTAATATGCTCGCGAGTGCAAGAATCCCCGTTTCCAGGTACTCGAATGAAAGAACTTTTGCGGTTGGTTGCTACGTTCTGCCGGCTTCGGTTATCAGGCAGCATGATTAAGACGCAGTTCCCCACGTCCCAGTTTTTGATAGTCTCACTGAAGGAGGGAATGTTCTCGCATGCGGATGTTTTGTTTCGGTGAGTACTGCAAAGAATCATAGATCTACTGCCGGCTGCATTTTTAACAGGGCTCGAAACATGCGATAGCTGCCTTCGCGTAGTCCATTCACGATGCGCTCATGCAGAGGCAATGCTTGCACTTTGCAGGACACGTCTGGTTGACGGCACTTCAGGAGTGGAGCGCCAAGCGTTGGCAGGCAGGACTGACCCACCAAAGGAGGCCAATGGACTCGCTTGTGGATCCTCACGCAAAAGGCACAGAAGAGCGGCAACGGGCGGGTGCTGCAGTGACGATTCCAGCTGAAATGCTTAATGCAGGCTTTTTGTACGACTACTACTCCCTGTGCGATTAAGAACCCTGTAACATGGCGGCAGAGTCCGCCATCTTTTTTACGATGGCGACCCTTTAATGTAGGACCTCTGAGTCGACATCTCGCTGCATCCCTGAAGCAGCTCTCGCTCTAGTGGTGCGCGTTGAGAGTGACCGGTGGTGTGTACTTCGTAACGATCAGGTGTACCTGAAGGTTCGATGGGATTTTAGCACACGGCATGCCCCTAAAACTACCGACTATGAACGTTCTTCAGTGCTTTTGTTTTCTATGTTTTCTCGAAGCATTGATAGGTATGATCCAAAAATTTTGGCGGGAAGCCTGTCCCTTTTTTGAAGCGGCACTTTGCAGCTGCATTTGCAGCTGCATTTGCAGCTCCAATCACCCTTTAGGCCCCTCTCGTGCTTTCAGGGGCAGACCTGCAGAGACTGAAACTGGGACCCTTTAAATTTAAATTTGTCTAATAAAACATAGCCGAGTCAGCTTGGTGGCTGGTACCTCTTTGCCATGAAGATCTCAGACGTAGCCTAGTACTGTACTGACTACTGAGACTAAGCACCTTAATTCCCGACCAATAGCTTAGTTGATGTCGGTAAGCTGCTCTTCCTCGCGGTGATGCTGGTTCTCTTGATGAGGATGCGCAAAATGGTAGTCATGGTGATAATGAGCTGGGCCACCGTTGTTCTGGTGGCCGTTGTGTTGAGCGTGCTGATGTTGAGGCACATGAACATTATGTTCATGATGATGATGGTGAGGATGATGGTGGGGATGATGGTCGGGATGACGATGAGGATGTTGATGGGGATGAGGATGAGGATGATGGGGATGAGGATGAGGATGATAAGGATGAGGATGAGGATGATGGGGTTGAGGATGAGGATAATTTGGCTGAGGATGCGGATAATGGGGATGAGGATGGAGGTGAAAGTGGTAAGTTGTCTGGGGACTAGGAGGGGTTGGGTATATGTTGGGTTGAAAGACTTTGGCAAGTTTGGCGGAGACAAGCCCGCTCAGTGGGAAAAAGAGACGTGGGTCGGCGTTTGCATCTTGCTGGATCGCAATAATCGCTTCTGGATCGATTTCAACTGCAAGCTGAGAAGGATACTCAGGTGCTCCGTCTGCAGCAACGGCTGCGCAGGCTGTGAAACCGACTAGGGTGGCTAGGATAGTCCTCATCTTCAAACTTGTTCTTGTAGCCCCAGTAAACGGTTAAGAAGTAAAATAGTGTGATAGCCTTTGATTTTATTTTGGGGTCCTGTTAGTGAAGGTTTCAGAACACGATTTCGGAGGGACGCGAGGTGGTCAGGGTGTTCAACACAGTTGCCTATTGTCCGGCGTGGCCTGGGGGTGACCATCGGCGCCGCCTTTTCGCTGTCTCCCACGCGATCATTCTATAATGGGTTCGTGTCAAGTGCCCAACTATTGAATAAAATCAGCTTTGATTTTTAAAAGTAGACTTCTGTTGAAATTTCAGTCTTCAGTACCTGTTTCAATACTTGCAATTCGCAGACGCGCGAAGGACGCGCCATTCCCGCCATTTCGGCTGTCCACATTGAGGCTGAGGTTACGCGCGTTGCCGGCACGTTTTTCTCGCATGTGAATCCGAGAGAGTCAGAAGCCATTAGAGTCAATTAAGTCAGCGTAGTACAGGGTTTTCCTCAGGTCGAAGAGCACTCTACTGCCAAATACCACAGGAAACATAGGTTGTCTCGTGTGAGGCGATTGTATAAAGTCATATTTTTCCATGATGAAAAATAAATGGATTTGTCCACTTGTGGGGACACAGTACTGACACGCTTGAAAATGATTCCAAACGTAAATTCATACGATGGAGAGTTCATCATGGACGAGTCCGCTCCTAGCCACTTCCTTCGTTCCGCCAGATTGATTTCCAACTTATTGCTGAGGACAGCGGCAGCAACCGTCTGTCGCTTGGAAGTCTTACGATCTGCTTGCTGTTTTGGATGTGGGACTTTAGCCCCAGGAGACGTCAGCGGTAATCACCTCGCTACCCATGGGGCTGAAGTCTCACGCTAATAGCAGCAAGCAGCGTAGCAGGAACACTATCATCTTGCCATCGGACATTTGACTAAAACTCCTGTTTAATGGCTACGTGCAACAGTGATCTCTGTGAAATGCTTCGTAGTGAGGTCCTCTTTGGAGCAAATGATCACAATTCGTATTCTCTAACATCGTAGGGAGTTCTAAATGCACTGTAGCAGTGATGTTCCTTAGTGTCGATGCTTCGTGCAACGCTTATGAAAGGGTTGATGAAAAAATAGTTCGTGGAGAACCTGTGCCGTATTTAAAATGGCACTTCGTAGCTGCATTTGCAGCGCCAATCACCCTTTAGGCCCCTCTCGTGCTTTCAGGGGCAGACCTGCAGAGACTGAAATTGGAGCCCTTTAAATTTAAATTTGTCTAATAAAACATAGCCGAGTCAGCTTGGTGGCTGGTATCTCTTTGCCATGAAGATCTCAGACGTCGCCTAGTACTGTACTGACTACTGAGACTAAGCACCTTAATTCCCGACCAATAGCTTAGTTGATGTCGGTAAGCTGCTCTTCCTCGCGGTGATGCTGGTTCTCTTGATGAGGATGCGCAAAATGGTAGTCATGGTGATAATGAGCTGGGCCACCGTTGTTCTGGTGACCGTTGTGTTGAGCGTGCTGATGTTGAGGCACATGAACATTATGTTCATGATGATGATGGTGAGGATGATGGTGGGGATGATGGTCGGGATGACGATGAGGATGTTGATGGGGATGAGGATGAGGATGATGGGGATGAGGATGAGGATAAGGATGAGGATGAGGATGATGGGGGTGAGGATGAGGATAATTTGGCTGAGGATGCGGATAATGGGGATGAGGATGGAGGTGAAAGTGGTAAGTTGTCTGGGGACTAGGAGGGGTTGGGTATATGTTGGGTTGAAAGACTTTGGCAAGTTTGGCGGAGACAAGCCCGCTCAGTGGGAAAAAGAGACGTGGGTCGGCGTTTGCATCTTGCTGGATCGCAATAATCGCTTCTGGATCGATTTCAACTGCAAGCTGAGAAGGATACTCAGGTGCTCCGTCTGCAGCAACGGCTGCGCAGGCTGTGAAACCGACTAGGGTGGCTAGGATAGTCCTCATCTTCAAACTTGTTCTTGTAGCCCCAGTAAACGGTTAAGAAGTAAAATAGTGTGATAGCCTTTGATTTTATTTTGGGGTCCTGTTAGTGAAGGTTTCAGAACACGATTTCGGAGGGACGCGAGGTGGTCAGGGTGTTCAACACAGTTGCCTATTGTCCGGCGTGGCCTGGGGGTGACCATCGGCGCCGCCTTTTCGCTGTCTCCCACGCGATCATTCTATAATGGGTTCGTGTCAAGTGCCCAACTATTGAATAAAATCAGCTTTGATTTTTAAAAGGAGACTTCTGTTGAAATTTCAGTCTTCAGTACCTGTTTCAATACTTGCAATTCGCAGACGCGCGAAGGACGCGCCATTCCCGCCATTTCGGCTGTCCACATTGAGGCTGAGGTTACGCGCGTTGCCGGCACGTTTTTCTCGCATGTGAATCCGGGAGAGTCAGAAGCCATTAGAGTCAATTAAGTCAGCGTAGTACAGGGTTTTCCTCAGGTCGAAGAGCACTCTACTGCCAAATACCACAGGAAACATAGGTTGTCTCGTGTGAGGCGATTGTATAAAGTCATATTTTTCCATGATGAAAAATAAATGGATTTGTCCACTTGTGGGGACACAGTGTACTGACGCGCTTGAAAATGATACCAAACGTAATCTAGTTGGGTGAAGTGTCCAGCATGGATGAGCCTTCTTCTGGAGAGTCTACTCGTTCCTAAACCGTTTGCTTCAGGGGATTGAAGGATGGCGTCTGGCTTTCAAGATTTTCATAGTCGAAGAAGCGCGTACTCATGGGAACTCTCTGCGGATTGTCTCACACCAATGCAACGAAAAGCGTTGCATGATTTCCACTAACTGCTTATTGCACATTTGCAGCTACTTTTAGCGAGTTCACCGCGTTGTATGCGCAAAAGTATGTCACATTTTTGCATGTCACAAGAGATGGCAAACACCAGTTAGAGCTGTGCGCACTGAAGGCAAAGCAACACCTGTCGCCCACGTGAGAAACTGTCAGCGCATTCAGAATAGAGCAACTGACACACGCACAGGTGAAAATCGGCTCTACTACCCTATGCATTCTGCATAATATAGCTCCCATGTACAATATTCTGGACTCAGATTTTTGTCAGACTCTGCCGGCCTCCCTTGTGCGGGGGTAGCCAATAGTGAGTGGCTAATAGTACTTCTGAAAAGGTAAGCACTGCTGCCTCCTTTCATAAATCCATGCTCTCTACTAGGGTCTTTCGATGTGCCAGGTCGTTCACTAGATTTATGCGTGGCACATCTTTCAGCAACGCAAAGCCCCAGAGAAAGAACCTTGAAGAATGCCAAAAACGGCAAGTGCATCTTGCACCACGCAATACATCGAGGCAGTGAGCTCTGGAACGTTGGAGGAGAATACAATGAGCTGCAGCTTTTTTTTTAAACTCCAGAAGGAAGCGACCCCCAATCAAGGGCTACTACACACGCACCGCGTTGCAGCTCCACAGTGCTTCACAAGATCGTCGCAAGTACCATTGTCCTGAGCGACCTGACGTTAAAATCAAGAATTTAAAACATCTGTAAATTTTCTGATGAGAATTGGAGCCGCTGGATGAGACGCTGCCCTTCATGGTTTTGCGGACGCTACGATGGTTTATGCGCACGTTGGATGTGCTCGCGGCCTGATGACGTTGCCCGAGTAGATCTGCCCCAAGTTGATATGTTAAGCTTCGTACTTTCCTTGTCATGTAGATTCTCCAGTAGAAAATCCCCGAAGTCCCGTTACAAGACCCATTTGCCAGCACTGTTCGGCACTCATAGATTCTCATATTCCCAAAGTAGCTAAAGGCTTCTTACCTCCCGTGGCCCAGCTTCCAGCGAAAAAGACAAGAGGCACTCTTCATAGGGTGTCAGCAAGCCTGCTGCCTACTTAGAAACAGACAAATATATTGACTAAGGAAACAGAGGCAACAGAGGAAGGCGCAGTGGACTCTGAAAGCGCGCACATGACACACCACAAACCCCAAAATGCCTGCAGCTTGCGACGGGGCGCAGAAAGCAACGTTCAAGGGCCAGTACAAATGATTCCTCTTAACTGTCCGTGCGAATTTCTCCGTTGTAGATTCCTCAGAAAGCCTCCACAGGATTGCACACAGAACTGCAAGCGAAAGTCCCCGTCTTACAGCGGTCGTGCGCTTTGAAGGGTACGACGGTAGTCTTGCCAGTTCCTACGTTGTGGAAACACTTCAGTGGGTGTTTTGCTTCTGTTAAAACTTGTCTGCTGCAGTTGTAAACGCTATACTGCGTCGGACACTGCACGGCTCCTCTGCGGGCCGCTCTGCCACGCCTGCTCGCGGGAGTGAGACCTTGAAAACCCACACTCATCAGGGGACATCATGTATATCAGAATTGCACACTACAGAGCCCGTGAGCTTTGCTCCCATGATTTATAATAAGAGCTGGAATAAACACCTCCTCCATGAAGAACAACTAATTTTTGTGGATTTGATGCGGTATTCGCAGACCCGTGCCCTTCGGCAGCTGCAGCTGGCTAAAGTGTTTGCATGTGCAGCTTTAGCCCTTCTGGATGGATTGCAGAGGTGTAACTTGTTTTTGTTTGTGATGCATTGGGAAGCTTTGTCCCAGAAAAGAGCCATGGTTGGTGAATAGGGGTGGATGTGCAGGCCCCTTTTCTCGCTGCACGCCGCAAGTGAGTGACCCTCGTAATTCTGTTCGTGCGACATTCTCGTTTCCTTCTGTGCGCCACCGAAAGGCAATTCATTCGGTTGCACTGCCAGCCTCCTCCTGCCTGATTTGCCTTACAGCGTCTGGCAGGGGCCACCCCTCGAGTGCAATGCAACGGATGCTCGGGGGCCCCACCCGCCAGCCACCGCTCCCCGGGGGCTTTGGGGCCCCCTGGGCCTTTTCCGGTGGGCGTTCTGGCCGCAGTGGGGCCCCCGAAGTTGCACTGAATCTCCATGGAGGGCCCCCCGTCGCCTTCAGCTTGGGTCAGAGGCCAGCAGTTAGGGCAGGAACGAGGGTCCCCCCAGCCAGGCTTGGCACCTGACAAGGTCATTCCGTTCGTGAAAAGCCAGATAGTAGCCCCTACATTACCACTCCAAGGCGTGCCCGTACCTCGAGGCACTCAAAGCTTGCTGCCGTCAGCTGCCGGGGTCAGCGCACAAGTTGCTGCCGCTGCTGCTCGTTTATCAGTTGCCAGTGCCGCACTCCAGTCTGCTGCTGCAGAACGGGCTGGCTTACATCAAGGTCGTCCCAGAGCCCCCCCGGGTTCCCTGGGCCTTACTGGGAATGTTCTACAGGGCTCTCTGTGGCCACGAGGGGCCCATGATGGGGGCCTTATGGGATGCCTGCCCGCTTTGTATGGAGGGATTGCTGACGAGCCTGCATTATTGAGGAGAACCAACAGCATTGCCCCCGTATTGGGGGGACTTGTTGAAGCCGGTCTCACCAACGGCCTCCAACTGGGCAGTCCCACGGTATTACTCCCCTCTTTAGGGCCCCCGCCTGCTGTGCCTGCAGTTGGAAGCAGCCTGCTACGGAGCCCTGTTTCTGTAGGTGGATCCACTTTTGGCGCGAGATTCAGCTTGGGGAGTGTGCAGGGGATCGCTGCAACGGCTGTGCCACCTGCCCCCACTTCACTGGCAGCCAAGTTTCCCTGTACCACAACTGCATCTCCAGCAGCTGCTGAGGCAGCACCATCAGCTGCAGCAGGATCATCACCATCAACAGTAGGAGAGAGCTTAGCATTAGATGCAAAATCACAGTCAGCAGCAGTGGTAGCACCAGTAAGTCCCCCTCAAGAGACAGACCTAGGAAGAGTTGAGCAGCTGCTGCGTTGTCTTAGCCGTGGTCTGGTGCCCGCTGCTGACGCAGCCGAGCAGCGAGTAGAGGCTTCACTGGGCGTCCCTTCTTCATTTCCCATTGAGTCGGCCTTAGCATTACGAGAGCCCAATGCTCCGGAAACAGTTCTAGGCGTCGCTGGGGCTCATCACAATGCTGCGCAGCAGCAGTTGGTCGCAGCAGCAGCAGTTGCGGCAACAGTGAGAGGCCCAGGGGGACCCTTTAGTTCTGCGGAGCAAGCTGCAGTCGCGGTATCCGACGTGAAAAGTGTTCTAGCGCAGCCTCGTGATAGCCCGTATGTGCCTGCTTCCACACAAATGCCAGCGTGTGGATCAGTAAATCAGCCATGCGCGAAGAGGCACACTGCCTTTATCCCGCTGCAGCAGCATCAATTTCTGAATCACTCGAGGCCGCAACAGCAGCGAAGTACTCTGCAGCGCTACGACGAACAGCAGCGGCAGCAGCCACAGCAATGGTTGCAGCAGCATCCAGACCCTGAACAACAATGCCCGCAGCAGCAGCAGCTGCAGCAGCAGCTGCGACAGCAGCAACAGCAGCAGCTTCATCTGCTGCAGACACAGATACAATTCTTACAGCAGCAACAGCAACAGCAGCACCTGCAGCACATCCAGCAACAGCAACGGCAACTGCAGTTGCTCAAAGCGGCCCAACGGCAGCAACGCCTGCAGCGTCAGCAGCTGCAGCAGCAGCTGCAGCAACAGCGAGCACAGCAGCAGCTGCAGCAGCAGTACCTGCAACGGCAGTTTCAACAATTGCAGGCGCATCAGAGGCAGGAGCGTGCAATGACGAAAAGGCAGTGCCATCAGCAGGACCGGTCGGGAGCGCAGCAGGAAGAGCAACAGCCGTTGATGCAACATCGACGGCAGGTCGCGTGTCTCGACCCGCAAGAGACTCCACGGGTGCTTAAACGTGCAGCTGGCACACCAGCAGATGCTGTGGAGGTTGCTGCCGCGTCTGGTATTCCGATACCCGCAATAGAGGAGCCTGCGACAATTGCGCCTGTTGCTGCTGGGCACGTGACAACAGCGGGGGCTGCCACATATGAAGCTGTTGCAACACCTGCTGCTCCCGCATGTGCTCTCAGAGAGCGGAACTTTTGTACTGCACGTGCATCGACTGCTGGAACTGCCAGCCCTGCTACACGGGATGTTTCCGTTGCCCATATCACTGGCACTCCTGACTTGTGCACCGCTGACCGTGCTGCTCCAGCTACTGTACCGATAGCAAAAGAAGTAGCTGCTGCCGATGTTGAGAGGGGTGTTTGGCAGAAGGGTAGGTTCTGCAGTGCGCCGTGGGGCCGTGGGCTGTGTGACACTTGCTCACGTGGCAGCGCCTGCAGCAGTAACGCCGCCAACAACTCGCAGCATGAGCTTGGTTGCCATTGGGAAGCCGGGGAATGTCAACTTGAGCCCCGCGAGGGATCAAAGGGGGCCGTGGAAGGCCGGTGGGCTTTGCCAAGAGAAGCTTTGCTGCATGTTGCGGCTCGTGTTGCCGTTGCACCTGCCTACACCCCGCAATATCCCTCTATAGGCACTCGTGGTAAAGTTAGTAGCAGTTGCGCGCGCTTTGGAGCGGCTGAAAACCGGGGACGCATCGACATTGTAGGATACCCTCAGCAGATCTCCGCCTCTTTACAGCAGCAAGTCCCCGGTACTAACGCTGTAGTTGATGCTGCAGAAGCTGGGGACGCGATAGACTTGGCGATCCGCCAACTCGACCTAGCAACTTCGGTTCAGGACGCACCAGAAAAAGCAGGAGCGTGTGCTCCAGCACCCGACTCGTGGAATGCAGAGAATCATTGGAAGGAGCTGTTGGTTTTGGCAGAGGGAGCATCGAAGGCATTTGCGCGGGACTGCTACGACTGTATTGTAGCCGAACAAAAGAAGCAAACGCCGCTTCCCTCTTTCGTCGGCGAATGTCTTCGGCAGCTGAAACAGGAACAAGAGGAGCAATGTCGAGAATGCAAAGCAAAGGAGTGCTGCTCCTCAGCATTTGAGAATGATCATGGATTAATCCCTAGAAGAAAAGGCAGCGCAGCAGCAAAGGAAACGGCCGTTTCTTTAGAAGAAATGCTTGGGAAGGAGGCCCGTCGGCTAGTATGTAAGCTTGCTGCTGATGGCGCAGCAACGGCGACAGCAGTCAGATGTATACACACTTCCTTGGCTTCACATCACTCGGTTGCGAGGCACACAGAAGATACAGCCGCAGCTGTAAACAGCAATCAGGTGGAAGTGAGAGAACCAGCTGAACAAACGGCAACAGCGCCAACAGCACCAATAGCGTCCGCAGCAGCAGCTACAAAAAGAGGTCCTCTTGGTGCTCGCCGTTGGGCTATGCGAAGTACTGGATGGCCATACCCGATCATGAGTGTCATTCCCATTCTCAGTAAGGGCATTGAGCATGAGCAGAAGGCGAGACAGCAGCAACAGCAGCAGCGGCAGCGCCTCGCCGATGACTGCAAAGTGCTAATCGTGCCGTCTGTGGGCCCTTCCGGGGGAACACCATACGAGCAGGCTGAGCGGCAAGAGTTCTTCGATTCTCATGAGAAGCTCTGCGTGGGAATTTTAGCTCCCAAGAAAGCCTGCCGGAGTACATCAGTTTCAGGATCCTTAACGATTGCTGAAGGCGATGCAGCGACGCCCGGCGCAGTTGGAGGACAGGGTGGCAAGACCTGCCAAATCCCCAACGGATCATTTGCTGCTGCCTCAGTTGTTGCTGCTTCGGCTGTCGCGGACAACGCAGCGGCAACACCATGTGACAAAAGCATTTCCTTGGCTACTGACAAGGCGCTGGTGCAGGTGCTTCGGCAGTCTCTTACCTCCCCGCATCAAGCACTGGAACTGTGCTGGTACATGCAGCAACTCAGAGAGGCAGCAGAAAGCCTTCTGGAGAGAGGCCAGACGGAGCAGCAAACACAAGAGCTTCCAGATAAGCAACAGCGCAATCAAGAAGAGTACAAAGAACTGCAACAGGGTAAAAGTGTCGAAGGCGCGGTTTCTGCATTGCTAGAAGCAGCAGCCATAGTAGACAGTCGTCTCTCCGTAGGGCTTTCATCGCTGCAGGGGAGTCTTGACGAATTATTTCGCGCATTTCTTTTGGAAACTCAGAGGGCATTTCTGCCTCGTTGCTTGTTTTCGCTGCTGCCACCTACTCCAGGTGAGCTTCTGAGGCACTTAAAAACACCTGAGTGCGCCCCTAGGGACCCCGGGCTGCACTTAGGGTTTCCTGCTCGGCAGGCACCGCGCAACAAGAGGGGTCACCCAACGACAGACAAAGCAGTTGCTCTAGCGCGTCGCTACCACGGTGGTAGCAGCATTGGCAGCAGGTTTGCCCCCATAGGAGCAGTGGGCTTCCCCCCTGCAAGGAGTATGCCCGGTGAGTGTGAGCTAGGGAAGCCCCGACGGGGGCCTTCGGGAACAACACCTCCAGGTGCCTGGGGTACGCTGTCCCTTTCACACGTAGTGTATAGAAGCCTCTTAGGGCCTGCAGCCCCCAAAGGGAAGGGCGTGAAGCGACCGCGGCAAGCTCCAGGGGACTGCAGCAGCAGTGGCTGTTGCAGCAGTCATAGTAGCAGCCCGCAAGCCACGTGGCAGCAACCCACTCCAGAGGCAACTCCATGGCTACAGGTTCAGCAGCCGCATCAAGAGACAGTACAACAACAGCAGCAGCAGCTGCAGCAAGATCAGCACCACCGGCAAGACAAACCGAGGTACGAACAGTCGGCTCTTTTTGACGCACAGTGGGTCCTGAGCCCATCGAGCCGTTTCTCTGTTGATGATGGTACTAACTGTTGCAGCTGGGATTCTCCCCAGCAACACGGGCAGTTTGGCGCTGTAGCCATCCCTCCTCCTGCATCTGGCACGGGGGCTTCCAACGGGTAGGGCAGAAATCCTATTCGAGGCCCGTGGGGAGGCTTTTTCCCATTCAAAGTATACAGACTGTCGCTCTATTCTTTGTTAGACACGAAGTAGTCCCGTTCCTGGCAGAAGGATTAACATGTGCGTCGTAGAAGTGTAGTCCTTGAGAGGTGGGGCAACCTGAGTGGGCGCCTCCCCCTCGTGGCAGGCACTTCGTCGCAGTATCCACAGTTTCGCATTTAACTATATACTTACGCATTAACAGTACGTCAGGCCTCTCACCTGTGCAGAGGAGACGGCGTGCTTTATTATTCGACGCTCACCTGTTCGCACTGTGGTGAGCCCGAATGGAGCTAAAGATGTACCGGGAGTTGAGGTACATATTCATATGCAACAGGACACCGGCAAGTGGGAAGGCTGTTAACAGGAGACTTCCACCTAGTCCTACGATAGTATGGAGGCGACAAAAAACTGCCCTAGCGAAGACGCAATTATAGGGTTGACAAACTCATATCTGGCCTCCTGTGCTTTCACGTGCAAACATGCGCTGCACAATGAACAGACTTCCTCGCCATCTTGTGTTTTCGTGTGTGTAAAGTTAGCTTCTAACATTCTGCGAGGCACGTTGAATGCGTTGAATGCGTGTCCCTGGCTAGGCAGACTTTTAGTAACCTGCGCACCGGGGACGTAAGCGCCTACGTGTCTACCTCGAACATACGCAGTGAGGCTGCTACCCACATGCAGGCTGCTCCGCACCAACGCACACTGAATTGTGCAAGCACATTTATGAGTACTTTGGATCGTTTAAGCCTACGCGCTTCCACCCTCAAGAAGTCACGGAAGGCTTACGGCTGTTTCCATCCACTATGCCGCACTGTGTTGCAAAATAAGCCTTTCAACTTACTTAAACGAAGAGCACATACAGCATATCATCGCTGCCTGAATGGGCGGCGTGTCAAGCGCGAATGGGATGTTCGCTCCTCGTGCATAGCGGCAACTCGAATCAAGACATACAACCCGAACGAAATGAAAAGTCTGTGAAAAACTATTGGAAACTGGCCCTGAAAGCTCTCTGCCTACCTTCGAATAGAGTGATGCGGAGGTGCTAAGGAGATGGTCACATTCGGGCCCGAACAGGGCCCGTTGGGGTGATTGGCTCCACTCTCAATTGTCAGTATCGATGGCGCATGCAGTTTGACTTGCTGCCTGCACTTTTTTTGTGCTTGTATTTCATATTGCACGGCTCTGGAATTAATCTTGAAGGATGAAGCCATGTGTAGGCTTGCCGCTTGAACGTCACAATGCCTCCCCAAAACCTACCAACGACTATGGTGCCCCTGCCCTGATTCTCTCTGTATTTCTCTGGCTACATTGGCTGCCAACGAAAATTGAGAGATATAGATTTTCTGTTTTCTTCTCAAAACAGCTTCTAACTTCCACAGGTGGTCACAGGTTCCATAGGAACCTGAACAAGGCATAAACAGAAAACATGTAAAATGGACGATATACTGGGGTTGTTGCACTTCAGGGACTTCTCTGCACTCACAAAACAGCAAGGCCAAGAGCAGGTAGCCCCACCTGAGGAGCTAGTAAGCTGCTGTCTACCAGTGCTGTTGCAGCTGCACGACTCCTACGGCACACCTCCCAGCAGCCTCGATGCGCTCATTGCTAGGTTTCCCATTGAAGAGGTTGAGGCGTGCAGGTATCTAGGTCGTATCGTAGCTGCAACTGCGAACTGTAGGGTTTCGCTGTCCGCATCGACAGCAGCAGCAGTAGCAGCGATAGCAGCAAAGGCTGCACCTTCAACTTGTGATGCTGAACTTATTAAGCATTTAGCTAATAAGAAGCTCCCGTATACTTCTAATGTGGGGCAACAGGGGGACAGTGATCTTGCGGGAAGTCCTTCGGTGTCTGCCGGAGGAGTTCCCGATAAGATGGAGCCTCTCTTGAGCTCTCTTTGGGTTTATGAAGGCTCTTTAGAGCCTTCCAATTCAGCTTTAACTGAGCAGTCGTTGGAAACTGCACTAAGGAGGTTCTTGATGGATGTTTCGGCATTCGCTGCTGCTATTGCTGAGCCTGCAGTGGAGCAGGCTATCCTAGCAACTGGTATGAATGTCTGGGGCCCTCTTTTGCCAGTTCTCCTGCCTTTGCTGTATTTATCGTTGCCATTGGAGAGCTGCAGCTCATTGCGTGCGACAGCGACTGCCGGAGGGGTAAGAAATGGCTTCCAGCAACAAGGGCTGCATCAAGAAGGGAAGGGGACTAACATGAGCCAGTCTTCTGCCAAGGTCTCCGGTGTCCACACAGACACAAGCACTCTGAGGCCACCAGCCGAAGAATCACCGTGTGCAGCGGCAGAACAGCGGGCAAGCGCACAGATAGCTGCAAACGCTGCCGCTAGAATAACGCGCAGATCAGCTTTACTTCTCTGCAATGCAGCTGTCTCTTGGCTTTGGAGCCAGAGCTCCGGAAGCGCGCATGGAGAATCGTCTGAAAGCCCTACAGGGGAGGTCTTCAGCCGACTGTTTCACAATCCGCCCCATATCAGTCCTGGATTTTGGGCCGCTAAGCCCTTTCTGTCCATCATCCTGAACAGCCCCACACACGAGGATGCGCTTTTGGTGATTTATAAGCTCTGAACCCAAAGCATAGACATCCAAAAGTGGTCGCGTTTTGTCCAGTTATGGATCCAGTAGATGCCACTGGAGTTTAGGGTCTTTCAGGCAGCTGGGTGTGTGTGTGTGTGTGAAGTGTTGAGCTCGTGACGTATCTCCGCATATCACTGCACAGCATACGTGCGCGTGTATGTGTATTGGTTCAGAGTTGCGTATTTTGATTAAGAAGATGTTTGCTTCATGCTTTGTTCTCGCTTCATTCATTTTCAGCCTGCTACTATCGTGGAGTTTCACTTTGGTATCTAACTCCTGGATTGCTGCAGTACATATCTGGTTCATTCTTGCAAAAGACTGCACTTTGCGTGGTTTTTCCTGTGCATAGATCCCGTGTAGAGTTAGTATGAGCTAGAGGGAATATACTAAGCTTTGCAAAGCGTAGGGGTTCAATGAGTGATGCGTGGGTGCGCACAGGTTGGGAGTTCTTGCGTTCAAATTTTGCTGGAGCGTCTGCGGTCATATTCATTCCCACTGTGCTCTTATGCGGCATTAGTTCTGCAATATATCAGCAGCTGCTCGCCGTGTTTTTCGCAACTTGTCTTCGTTTCCCTGTGCTCACCTGAGGTGCTTCTAGACCCTGCGCCCTTAGCCTTGTTGCAACTTTCCACTTTGCCTTCGGCTGAAGAACTAATGCATGCAGCTGCAAGCAGAGCATTCTCTCTTGGCTCTCTACGGGGCCCCCTGGCAACCACTGGGAAACCGGAAAGCCCTCATAGGAAGATTCTTCCCGGAGATTTTGGGAGCCTTCTCAAGCATAAGAAGGGGAGCCCGTATTTGAAAGCTGAGCTGCTGCTGAACTATTACATTTTCTGTTTTGACTACGAGCAACATCAGACACGGAGGCTCTTGGTTGCAGCGAGCACCAGAGGCGAAGGCCCGCCGCAGCAGGTGCCTGATGATGCAGCTGTCGGAGAATCCTTAGAACTGTTCTTAGAGGAGGCGATTGAGGAGACTTTGCAGCCTTTGTCCAACTCCGTGGGTGCTGCACCACTCCCTCCTTATGTAGCCGAGCCGTCTTCCCGTGTTGATCTCTGCTCGACTCGCTGGGGCGTTTTTGCTGTCGCTGAGATGGTTGGTTTGGTGAACTTGGACAGAGTTCATGCTCTTGCGGCTAATGGGCTTAAGGCTACTTTAGCACGCGCAATTTTGCTTGGAATGAAGCAGAGCTATCTTCAGGCTGGAACAGATTCACAGAAAGACGCCGAGATGGGGAGTCTTACACAGGTGTGCAGCCTGATGCTCGGGAACAGCATGCGACACCAAGACACTTGGGGGGAAATGTTGCAACGTCTTGGGACTCTTCTGTACAGCCAGGTCATCGGGACACTGTCACAGACATCCTTTGAAAGTATCCATGTTGGGCATTTCTCAACATCAGAAGATGCTCACGCGGTTTTGAGGAACCTTCTACCTCGGGCTTTGTCAGCGTCCCCATTCCTGTCCCTAAAGGGGCCGAACCAGTCACTTTTCGCATATATTTTTAGGTGTTTTCTGGAGGCCTGTCAGGCTTGGAAGCTTCATGTGTTGCCCCCGCCCCAAAGAGAGCCGCAGCAACATAAACAAGAGACTGATGCTGTGTCTGAGATCCTTGCTGCTCACATATCCTCTGCGAAAGCTTCCCTTTTGAGTGCCCTTAGGCCATTAGTGCAGGTGCCCCTGGATGACATTCAAGACTCTGGCGCTGCAAGCTCTCCTGCGAAAAGGGCACGCCAGAGAGACGATGATGGGGAGCAAGGGGACATTTTGCATGACCGTCCGGATGAGCTACTGTCTCTGCAATGCTTGTTATTTGTTTGCCAATGCGGACGCGAAGTCTTTTCTGCTTTACTGTGCTCCCCTTCCAGAGAGGTTTTAAGAAAACAGGGGCAGGGAGATGGAGGGGGCTTTTTCGGCCTTCCCTATGCAGGGCTGCAGCGTTGGATGCATCTCGTGGCTGCCTTCGTGGCGTTTCTTGAGAATCACACGTCTCCTAATGCGTTAGTATTGATCCCATCACTCTCATCACCTCTTGTGAGCGTAACTCCCACGTATGTGGTGGATGAATTACGTCTGCGGAATTGTTGAAAGCATGCACACTTGCACATTTCCTGCGAGCAGCGGCCTCTGTGTTCAATTTTCCACATGCACTTTGGACATTCCTGCAGTGAAGCTTGAAAAATGTATGCTATGGGGGAATGCAGATGCATGTGCTAACATATGTTTGTGTGGTGATGTTTACTTCTAAATAGAGGACATGGAGCTAAGTGGTCTGGTCTTGGAAATGTTAGAGAGTTGTGTTTTTTTTAATTCCCCTTCGTCTTGAGCCCCATTGTACGCCGCAGGACTACCCGGCAGTGCTCACCGCGCTTGAACATCACGTGTTCCCTCTCTTGGGGGCTGCTGGTGCTTCTCCAGTTACTGAGGTGGAGGTCGCGGTGAAAGAAAAAGACGGCTTGAACTGCAGCTGCATTGCTGTGATGCTATTATACCTGATTGCAAGAATGCACGTTCTGCCGTACTTTCGGGGTGAGTAGATGGGCATCTTACTACTTTGAACACAGCCACTACAGCCTGGTAAGCATAACCTGCCAGTTACTAGTACTGCTTCTGACATGGCAGCTGGGTTTGTTAAATCCGGGGAAACTGTTGAAACTCCTGTTGGTGTAGCCGCTGTTCCTCACTCATGTGAGCAGTGCACTAACGTTGGATGCCGAAGCTACTTGTGACTTCAAGTGCTCAGCTGCTAGCGTGGAGGAGGTCTCCTTCTGAAAGAATGGCGCGCATAAACGTCACCTGTATGCATGAGCTTTGTGGCAATGAGGCTCTTTCTGCAGCTGTTGCAGCAGCGACGCCCGTTGTTGTTTTATGCGAGAGCGGCTGCGTACAGCGTTTCCTTTATTCGTTTGTCTCCTTTTGTCTCACAAATTGTTTATTATGAGTTGGGGCTGTCTGCTGTTTTCTTCAGCTCGAGATGGGCGTTATTTGCGTCGCCTTCATTCTCTTCCGTGGCAGTCGGCCATTCATTTTGTTTCTTCGCAGTCAGTTCTTCGGCCTCCCCATCATTTCTGTCTCCAGTAGCGGGCACTTCTGCTTTTCTTTCTTCATATGCTGGTTCTGCGCTTGCACAAACTAAGGCGCCGTACACAGGGTGCTGGGCTTCTGTGCACGTACATCAGCTTCCCGTAGTTCTCAGCTCATTGACTGCCTGGAGCAGATTCTGAATTTTGGAGCTTTGTGTAGCCCTTTTGGAATGTTTCTGCACGTTTTTTGTGTCTGTTGCATGCGTCTTTTCTGCCAGTCCCACGCTTAGTCATTGGATGCTGCGCCTCTTTATTGAGGCTCTTCAAGATTGCCTCCCGGAGGCGGCTCTTTTTGAAGGACCCCCACCTCTTCTATCTCCATCAGAGCTCATTTCTTGCGGAACGCTGCATCCTTCATCTCTCGCCGAGGCAGATTTGGTTGATCCCGTGTGCAGGTGCTTTGAGAAACTTTTCCTCTGCTCACTGTCTGTATATTCCACCCCCTCATTTGTGGTGTTTTTCGTACTTTGAACACTCCTTCATTCACGCGCATTGTTGCAACCTTAACTTGTTGAAACTGTCGCCTCTCATATGCTTTTAGGTTAACCGCTAGTCTCGCACTGGAGTTCCCTGCTTGCACATGGATAGGAAAGAACACTCTTTCCGCTTCCCGGGCCTCTTGGAGTGCATCCAGTTGGTTACCTTCTGCAGCCCAGGTTCAACACCAAGTGTCCCTTTGGATTCACAGGTTCGGCAACTAGTTTTTGTCGCCATTGCGGGGTTAACTCCACCCTCCAGAAGCGAAGTTTGGAACACCGTTTTTCCTATCTCGTGGTGGCCGTTGGCTGCAGGGCATTGACAACGGAGTCGTCCATGCCTGCAGCGCTCGAGACTGATAGTGAGATGCTTCAGCTGTACCTACAAATCGAACCGCTTGCGGGAGTTGCTGGGGCAGTTTGCTCTCTAATCAACAAGTTCTTCGAGCGAGACAACAACCCAACCACTGCATCATCCCCTACCTTGGAGTGGAGCCCCACCAATGATGATTTGCCAACAGAGTTGCCGTCAGAGAATATAGAGAAGATGGGAGCTTTAGCGGTGCACTCGTGGGCTTTCCAGGGGTGTGTCTCACCCCCCAGATTCAAACCAGCAATGCTCGACGCTATCTATTTGTGTATTGTCCAAAACCCTCTGAACCTCTTGCTGCAGCTGCCAGCCAACCTAATTATACGGCTGTTGACGAGCAATGTGCTGGCACGAATCCTTTTGATGCTTCTGATGAAGCTTGAAGCATACGCACACATGGGGCCTCCAACTCTCCCTGGAAGGCCTCCTGAGCCAATTTCCGCCGAAGAGATAATACAGCTTCAGGTGAGCACTGTTACACTGTCCTTTGCAACAAAAGCTCATGCCGGCTTACGCCTTTTGGCGACGTGTGCCGGGAGCAACAGTGGGTCCAGCTACGCACGTAATGTGCGAAAATTGAATCATGTTCTTGCGGCAATCGCTTGGGTGTTCCTTTTATAGGAGACAGCAGTATTGCAGGTTGTAATAGAGGCATGTTGCTTTGCACAAGATGAGGGAACATGGGAGTTGCTAGGGAGGCTTTTGGATCGGCAAGCAAATAGGAGGCCGCAGAGCCTCGAAGCTCTATTTACTTCTGGCTTTCCTCTCGAAGCTGTTGACAATGTTTGCAAAAACACGAAGGAAGTGCAGAGGCTACTACCCCTGCTCTGTCAATTACTCCGACAAAACGCCTCTTGTTTCTGGGACATCAATACGGGCAGAGACGTGGTTGATGCAACAAGCAGAAAGGATGGCGCGATTACGCTATCGGTCCCCTCAGTGCAAGGCGAAATAGTTTCCGAGTAAGAACCTCCAGTAAAAATATGAACAACATGTAGGCATCATGGAATGGATTCACAGCAGTGAAGCAACTGGCCACAAGTCCTGAGGCGGAAGACGCTGTTACAAAGTGCCTCCACAATTTTCTTCTTTGACGGATCGCTGTAATGGTTCATTTTGTGGATACGAGTGTTTGTTTGCCTTCTTGATCTGTCGGTTTCAGCCCAGTGCATGGAGTGCGTATTACGACGAACCAGACAACGGCGATTCACCCAGCTTTAGCCCCGTTAAGCCGTGTGGATCTATGCCTCTTCTACCTGAAATGTATTGTCTGCGTCGCTTGTGACTTGCGAGACAACCGGCCGTTCCCCGGGGACAAACGCGACACCGATCCTTCATTTGCATCCGAAAACGCAAATGCGGTTTTTCTGGAGGCAATCAAACATTCTGAATTGCACGGTAAACGCAGAGGGATACGATGCCTTTGATGTTTGCAGGCTCTTTATGTGGAATGACTGTAGAAATTGATGGGGAGCAGCTGTTGTATGTATCTTCTGATTTGGGTCATTTCATCTAGGCCTGTAGATCGTGCATATTTATGGGCTGTATGAGGATAGCTGGAGAAAGACGTAGAAACCGCATGCAGTAATAAATGGAAAGGACATTCAACTGTTCGTCCCTGTCTGTTTAACGATCAGAATCGCCCACTTTGAGCGAATTCGTCGCCGCTGCAGTGCCCGTCATTTTTCCGTTGTTCTATACATTCCCAAAGCTGGCGGCCCTCGTTAGCACCTTCCTAGCCCATAGGAAGCTCCTGCGTCATGATGGCAATTTGAAAGCTTCCCCTCTACTTGGATCTCACGGGCCACACGAATTTGGACCTTGTGTTCCGAAGAAGCGCGCAGATGAAGTCTTAGAGTAATGCCAGCCACAAGTGCTACAGAGTCGTCACAAATAAACAACAGTTGTAATAAGCTACAAGCTAGCGTTGCAGTGCAACATCAGTCGGGTCCGCGCTCGCATCTCAGTATAGCTTTGTGAATTCCGAATCGCCTTTGCGCTGTGTTTCAGGCAGCTTGAGCACGACCTCAGTCGTGTTATTGAATTGGACTTGTGACGCAAACCGATCTCTGAGAGCTCGCGATGTCATCGAACCCCACAGCCAAATCTGGAAAGTTGCTCTTCAACTAGTTAGTTTATTGCCGCCTGGGTATTCGAACGCTGCTTGCAATCAAAAAGATATTTTTTCCCGCCTTCATTTTTGGGAAGGGCAGACCTGTCTTTTGGAGGCTCTAATTTGGAGGCCGTTCTTTAAGGCTGTCGAGGCCGTGGGCCCGCAACACAAGCCCTCCGCGTACGCTGTTTTCCCTATGTGCACACGCTTGCGGCAATAGAAAATTAGTGGAACTCAGATGCGGATATACGCCGCTGCACTTTCGCGCACATCTTCGTTGAGTGGCGCAGAATCGTCGCTTCGACTAGTTAATGGATGGCGTAGTGTTCAGTTGAAGCGGATCGGCAGAATTTGCAGCCATGTACGGAGTTCCTGGAGCGGAAGAGGGCCCGCTTGCTGCTTTGTTTGTGGGCATTCCGTCGTCGCTTATGCGTGATATGAGCTTATTGGATGCATTTTCGGCGCTTCCATAGTTCCCGTGATTGTTTGTTGTAGGACTTGGAGATGTGGTTTCGTGCCTCCAGAGGGGAGGAAGCCCTGCGAGTTCCGGAAGCCGTCGTTCCCCGAAATTTCGTTGAGGCTGTCCATATTGCTGCACTGTAGAATAAGCCGCATGCTGGCTTCCAAAAGGTATCTGTTGACGCACCAGAAAAATCGAAGAGTGAGGAGAAAGTGGCAAAGGAGTTACGCAACCAAACAGGCGATGCACAGCATGCACTGCATACAGCGGACACAAGGTTGCATACTGCGGACGCAAGGTTTATGTACTCACTTGCCGTCCAGGCTCGACATACACCACTTGCTCTTTCCTGTAGCTTTTCAGGACCGGTATAATTCGCTCAATGACAAGAACTTTTGGAACTTCCACGATTTTTTCCTTGATTGCGTACCGGGGGACTTCAACCACCTTATCCACGTACTGAAACGTAGACACAGACTATACCGAATACTACTTCAAATCATTACATTTTGGGTCATTTGTATTACATAAGGCATCAGCAAGAAATGATAACCTTTTATGGAGGTACAGTGACGCATGAGCTTGGGTCAGGCTCCCTAAGGCTTCACGCAAGCCCGCCAGCTATTTTCTCACTTTTATTTCCGGAACTTCCACGATCTTGTCAATGTAGACGGGTTTTTTGACGTATTTTATAACTTCCCTCTTCACTGGTTTCATGACTCGCACAATCTTCTCCTCGGGGACCTCCCGTGGCACTTCCACCACCTTTTCAACATAATAGACCTGAGGCACTTCGATATATCTATTTTCGACGCGTTCCTTCACGATCTCGCGAACTCTCTCCTATAGTTTCACATTCACAGTGACACGAGGTTCTTCGCATAAGCGCGGTTTCACGTGCCACCTTGCAGAGGATGTTCGCGTGGACATTGTCCGTCAGGGTCCCGCACCTCTACTATGGGTTGCAGCACGGTAGCACCAGGCGGTGGATTCCCTTGGACACCACTACGGCCTGGTGAAACCTTTAATGGTGTTCGAGCCATGCGATCTTCGGGCTTCATTATCGCGTGTCGAAGCTTGCACCTACGGTCAATCTGGAGGTCGTAATGCTCTTCAGCACCTTGCTGATGATGAGGATCATTAATAGCGCGCTGAAAATTTTGGCCCCTACGAAATGAGTTGGGGAGGCTTAGTGCTTTGCCGTGTCTGTACTACGGCTCGACGCGTTGAGCAGACGGTCAGAGTACACGCCACCGCTCGCATTGCGGCACTGGGGAAGGCAGACTTAAGCACGACCTTCTCCAAAATGATGAAGTTGTTGGTATTTTGTTACTTTGTAGAAGAAGGCCTAGGGTGTTTGGCGATTTCGCGGTGATTGTCTCACACGAGACCGCTGCCGATCATGCGTCTAGTCCACCAACACTGGAGCAGCCGCCACGACGGAGAGAGCTTAAAAATAATAAAACAATAAACTGCAAATATATTGAATTGCACAGAGTGATAATGAGTTGCACAATAAGATGCAGCTAGGTGGACACGAGGCCCTCCCTGGGTCCTACATGTCCGGCGAGTTGCAGGCGACGACGGTTGACTCCGCCCGCACAATAAACGAGGGTTGCACGTGGGTTGCACGTGGGGCTGCAGTCACTAGCAGCCCTTCAATATTTCTTTCTAAGATCATTACTGCTATAAATTCGTATGAAGGATTTGCTTTAAGAGGTTACGCTGTTCCGCTCAGCAGCTGCACAGACGTCGGTGAGCGCTCAGCATTCGGACATCAGCATGCGTGTTGATCTCCACCAGGTGATCAAACTCTGATAATTTTCGGCTGGCATTAATATTTCTGGCGGTTGTGTCTTCGACCTGCCGAATCGCAAGGACATATTTCGCCGGTAATAAGGTAAAACTCCGGCAGTTCAGGCCAACAAAGTTCGCATATTCAAAGCTGAGATTCAAGCTGCGGAGACCCACCCAACTGAGCCGCGCCCTCTGGAATTTCAAAAAAATACCAGCATCAAGCACCTTGTCTGTGTATCCCACCGAAGCTACGTTCCTCAGCGCAACTTGTGGCCGGTCAAGCAGTAGGAAGAGGTGCGCAAGAAACCAGATGAAAGCCCGAGTGCCAGCCGGGCGCTTCCATCGTATAACACGTTGCTGTAAAGCATGCCGAGGACGTAGCTTTTACTGGTGATCGTAGAAGGTAGGGCAAATGCAGGGTCAAACGGGCCCTGGAAGGCCGGATGTACCGAGACGCTGGAATGGTCCGCCTATAGACCTTTTCCCAAGTAGACCGTACAACAACAACAGACTCGGATGCACTCGAGGTAGTTGTATGCCAACTCCTGTGGCTTCCCTTGGGAATCAGTATGGGAGTGCAGTAACTCCGCCGCAGGAGGCCTTTGGAACTCACTCGGTCCACCAAACGGAGCTCTCTGCATCAGAGTCGCCTTCTTGGGAGCGCGTGGGACCGCCAATGAGTTCGGCACCTGACCGTTTGTTGGGACCTCCCATAGTTGGTAGGCCCAACGCGGCAGGCGAGTCGCGAAGTACTAGGGAGTGGGTAAGCATCTGCCAGCAATGTTTTCTGTCGCCAACGCACTCATACGCCATCAGACCGTGTTGATTCTTTCGAAACAATTGTCATTGATTGTCAAAGGAGCATCTCAAGCTGTTTTGTTGCGGCTTCAGCTTGAAGTCACTGCCTACCAACCTGTTGACGTCGTCACCAGGACTGTGGAAGTGCCTGTTACTCGAACAGTTGATGTGTATGTCCCAAAGCCAGTCGTCCGAGAAAAAGTAGTCGAAGTGCCCAAACTGGTTCCCAAATACATTGAAAAAGTGAGTCATTGCTTTCACTGGCTGCGCAGTCCTATTGCCTAGCAGCTTGTAGCATCTTTGACCATCGGTGGGAAAAGCCCTCAGATCGTACTTTCTAGCCTCTGTGGCTATGCAGCCATGAAAAAAGCATACTTTCCTAGATATCAATTCAAACTGCGCGGCGAAAGATGTGACTGTGATGGGTTTTTTCACGGTTGGACGCTATCAGATCGTGGAAGTCCCTCAAATTGAATGGGTAGAGAGAGTCGTTGAAGTTCCCGAGGTAATGTACAATACCAAAATAGTCCCTAAAGTTGAAATTCGAGAGAACATAGTGGAGAAGCCGGTATTTTGCCAGAAATGGGTTGAAAAGATCGTGGAGGTGTCAGTTGTGGAAGAAGTCATTCGCTACCGGACCATCCATGAACCCGAAGAAATTATTAAGTATGCGTAACTTTGTAACCTAGATAGTGACAAAACGATGCAGAGCCTCGGCTAAATAGATAAAAAGATTGACAGAGCCACATTCAAGGCGCCAGGCATGCGGCTGGTTTTGCGTCTCCAGTTTGTGTTTTGTTGTGTGACGGTTGCGGCCATTGCAAATGTTTGAAAGCTCCTGAATTTCTCAGTTATTCACAGTGCACCGTTAATTCGTTGTATGGCAGCTGCTCCTGTACCGCTTAATTGGAAGTGAACAGTGGTGCATTCAGTGCCTCCTCTCCACTTTTTTGCTATAGGTACATCCCTAATGGGCACGAAGAAGAAGAGTGGAGAGGCTCTCCGATTCTAACTATCCCACCTCACCAGACACCTGAACTGCCACCTAAATGGGGAGGAACTCCCCAACCTTCTCCCCGGCATCCCTTGGTCAAAGCTGCATTGCAGCGATCAGAGTAGCTCGCGGAAGCGTGCTTTTGGTTTATGACGCAAGGCAGCACGGGCTAGCGTGCAATTGAAGCAGCCCCAGTGGTTTTGTTCGTGCTGCTCTTGGAAGCTGCTGTTTTCTGTGGGCATCACAGAAATGATGTTTGCCTAGAGTCTTCCTGAATTCCTAGTGACACAATGTCGAAGGGAGATGCTGAAATGACCACGTAACGTCTACAGCACAGCATACAAGGGCAAATGTGCGAAGGTGAAAGACTGCCAGCTGCCCACAATGAGCAACGACTACTAAAACTGTCTCAGATACGTCCTAAGTGGTCGTTCTGGACAGCGTTTCCATGGCATCAGAAACAGTCGCGCTTCAGCCTCCAGTAAATATCGCATTTGGCGTTACTGTAGTGGGGGATTTAATCGGCACGAGCAATCCACTTATCGGAAACCAATTGCGCTCCTTTCGCATTTGGTTGCAAGTTGGAGTGCACATATGGTGAACTCCATGCAGTAGATTGAGGGATGGCCTGTGCTCACATAGATGAGTTCGGGGAATGGAATATGAGAACAGTAGAACAGTAGCGGTGGTCTTCATATGTTTTGGCGCATTTTAATGCTCTTTCTGGTTTCGTAACTCATCGCATCCTCGCAGAGAAGCAACTGTTCTCTCAATTTCTTTTGGAGAAAAGTGCTTTGTAGGCAGTATATATATTTTGGGGGCTTTTGTACTGTCTCACGCTTGATGCATTGAATGTCTTTGCGTGGAGTGTTCCAGGAGTTTATGTAGTAGGAGGCGATAGTATCACAGGTAGCCTTCATTTCAAAGCATCAGCGGATGCAAAAGGATTACATTTTAGAGCCAGCTACCTCACCTCGTACCGTATTTCAGCCGATCAACCCTTACAGACGTAGTATCTTGACACCGTAAGACTGTAACACCACATTTCACGGAGTAAAGGTAGGAGGCAACGTCTCCCCCGCTAATTTTCCATTTCCAGTGCAAAATTTTGAATTACGTACCACATGTGCTCTTCTGAGACAAGCGCTTATGAGGAGTCGCGAATTGAAGTGCGCCCAAGGCCTATGTTGGGCCCAGCAGGGTCCTTATATTGCTGCATGTATTGGACAAGATAACAGTGGTGGAAAAAGCTTAGCTGCCAAAAATTTTGATTTTGCTCTAGAAAACACAGCTGCGACGACTTGCCGTTAGCGTGGGCCTTACCAGACTGCTGGCAAATTACCCAGGTGAAAGAGATGTCATCTTCAAAGAATGAGCGAAATGTTGAATCTGAGACAGGAGCACTGTCTAGACACTAAACGCCTGATTGCTACCCGTTCTTGTGGACGAGATATACCCCAAGTTACCCGTCAAAGTTGGCGTTGCTTGCCGAACCACATTACAATTTTTCCGCAAGTTTCAAAGATAAAGTTAGGAGCCGGTAATATTGCAAGCAGAATGGCAGCGAAAAGAAATAATTATGTAAATTGTTCTGAGAAGTTCGTAAGCTCTCCTTACCCTTCGAAGGGCCCTGAACTCCAGGCTGTTCTCCCAATTTCAGGCTCCAGCGTTTATACTTGATGGTGCCCCGCGATATGATGTCTACACGCATATTCAGTAATAACCAATGTAAATAGCCTGCATGTATTTTTGGAGGGGCTGCAGAATGCATAGAGGTCTCGAGAGGTCCAGTGGCGTCGGCTCCAATCGGGCGAGCCCTTCTACAGAAAGCCGTCAGTGTGAGGCTTTGTTCATAGCACAGCATCAGCTGTGAGAATCAGTGCCTTATATAGCCTTTTTTTCTAGTGAGGTTATGCTTATGAGCTTGTGATCGATGCGGTTAAGTTCTCTTAGGGTCACACTGAGAGTGCTGACCAACAATGGTTTGCCCGCTCTGGCCCAGTCCAAACACGAAAAGTCGAAGGCATCTCACTGAGCAAAATTCTTAACAGTACAGCAATGTGGTTCTTTTCAAATGCTGAAGCGCAGCAAACGGTGAATGAAGACGAGCCACCGTCGTCACCGTCTTCTGAGTCGGACGCTCAAGACGACCTGTACAAGCCAGATGAGCCGACACCTGAGCAGAGCTTCTCGCCCTGGAATTTTTGGGGGCAGTTGGCTGCGGGGACGCAAGCGCAGCTAGATGCGGAGAGTGCCAGCTCCATGGACGAAAATGAGCAGGACGGAGGTGGTCAGCCATTGCATTTGTCTTCTATCAATTCACAAAATGGCCGTGAAGAGGATACTGCTCCGACAGTACGTGAAAGTAGTGATGATAACCAGCCTACTTCGGGGTGGAGCCTTTGGGGTCAGCTCACGCAAAACACTGAAAATTCAACGCCAACGCATGAGATCCCTCCAGAGGAAGAGGCAGCAACTGCTAGCCCGAATGAAACAGTGAAGCACACACCGTCAAAGGAACCAAGCGCGCACGATAGTGAGTCTGCTTCTGGTATGTTTGTTTGGAACTTCTTCGGTGGTGCCACCTCCTGGGTCAGCGACAGCAAGCCTGAAACCCCGCTCTCAGAAGAACCAGTTCACCACAGTCCGAGAACAAGCCGCGAAGCCGGGGAGAAGGTAGATGGAAATGAAAATAAAAAGGATAGTAACAGCCATGTTGTTGACCTTCCCGAGCAAGCTCCTGTGATAGACGATGAGCTCATGTCTGGTCAGGACCCACCGAAACATACGGGGACGATCGCCTCCGTAGGTGAATCAAACGAACTTCCATTCATGGGAGAAGTTGCATCTAATGGCAACAATAAAGACAGTAATGCCTCAAAGAAGAAGACCAATTCTCAGTTGCACTCCACAAATGGAAGTAACGCACCGGATAGCATGGACGAATTTGGAGGGGACCTGACAAAGAGCCTGCCCTCCAGCAAATTACGGATTGGTAACGAAGCATCTGAAAAGAAGCAGGAGACTGAAGGAGACACAAACTTCTCTACAGTAATGAATGAGGATTTGAATACGACAGGCCTTGCGGGAACAGAGCCGAAGCTCATGCCACCTGTAAACCGAGGTATGGTGCACATGGAGCCGTCAAGCATTTTGAGTTCAGAAACTTTATCGCACCAAACGCAGCTGGCCTCAAATCTCGGAGACAGTAATTTTCTAGGGGATCGGAGACCCATGGATGGAGCCCCCATGCAAGCTTCCGAATCCCCCTTGGCGAAACTGCTGACAGGCAGGTTGTCTAAGCAATATACTTTCGTCGAACGAAAGCTCCCCGACGGCACCGAAATTATAGTCAGGAACGACGAAATTGGCGCTCCAAAAGTCAAGCCCAAGCTTCCCGGTGGAGCAGGGCTTCTCGCGCCCCCTCGTACAAGTGGAACTGATAACCTACATGCAGCAGCAAACCAGAAAGGCCTTTCGTCAAGAAGCAGCCTAGGCACACAGCTGCAGCAACAAGCCGAGGAAACTCACGCAAACAAACAGAGTGCCTCTCTTTCGCTTTCAACTATAGACCAACCAAAGACTTCAGAACTTCGCAACATGACGAAAACAACGGAAAACACCAGCAGCAAGAATGCAGTTTTGACCGTGACAGGACTCCCAGAGATTGAGGACGATTTATTCATGGACCATGCGCCGCAGCAGGGGCCGAAGGCAGAAGAAAGTACACCTGAAGAAGCAGCAAACCTGGGTCGTTCGCGTCAGCAACGGGAAAATGTCCCACATCCAACAGGAGAAGAACACATGCAAGACCCGACATGCGACAGCATACTGAAAATGAATGCCGAAGATAAGAAAACCCAGACGGTTGCAATTCACGTACGAAAAGCAGCAGATCATATACCCCGAAGTGCAGGCGACTCGATCACACCACCATCACCTCTAATGATTCTAACGCCAAAAGGCCCTCCTCTACTTCACACAAAAGGACACGGACCAACCAGACCACGCCCCCCTCTGCCCAAGGTGGCTGGCGTGAAGGGTGTTCCTCCTGTGAAGGCGAAGGCTGGTGAAGCTGGGGGGGATGTGGAGGTTGGTGAGGGGAAGAGGGGCGAGGCGGTGGTTGGGGAAGAAGGAGCGTCAGGGAAGGAGAGTGAGGATGGCGTGGAGGCAGGCGCTACGGGAAAGCGGGCACCTGTTTTGAAGGCGGTTGGGGCGAAGGGCGTTGCTCCTGCGGCTGTGCCGAAGGCGGTTGGCGTGAAGGGTGTTCCTCCTGTGAAGGCGAAGGCTGGTGAGGCTGTGGGGAATGTGGAGGTTGGTGAGGGGTAGAGGGGAGAGGCGGTGGTTGGGGAAGAAGGAGCGTCAGGGAAGGAGAGTGAGGATGGCGTGGAGGCAGGCGCTGCGGGAAAGCGGGCACCTATTTTGAAGGCGGTTGGGGCGAAGGGCGTTGCTCCTGCGGCTGTGCCGAAGGCGGTTGGCGTGAAGGGTGTTCCTCCTGTGAAGGCGAAGGCTGGTGAGGCTGCGGGGAATGTGGAGGTTGGTGAGGGGAAGAGGGGAGAGGCGGTGGTTGGGGAAGAAGGAGCGTCAGGGAAGGAGAGTGAGGATGGCGTGGACGCAGGCGCTGCGGGAGGGCGGCCACCTGTTTTGAAGGCGGTTGGGGCGAAAGGCGTTGCTCCTGCGGCTGTGCTGAAGGCGGTTGGCGTGAAGGGTGTTCCTCCTGTGAAGGCGAAGGCTGCTGACGCTGGGAGGCAAGTGGAGGTTGGTGAGGGGAAGAGGGGAGAGGCGGTGGTTGGGGAAGAAGGAGCGTCAGGGAAGGAGAGTGAGATTGGCGTGGAGGCAGGCGCTGCGGGAAAGCGGGCACCTATTTTGAAGGCGGTTGGGGCGAAAGGCGTTGCTCCTGCGGCTGTGCCGAAGGCGGTTGGCGTGAAGGGTGTTCCTCCTGTGAAGGCGAAGGCTGCTGACGCTGGGAGGCATGTGGAGGTTGGTGAGGGGAGGAGGGGAGAGGCGATGGTTGGGGACGAAGGAGCGTCAGGGAAGGAGAGTGAAGATGGCGTGGAGGCACGCGCTGCGGGAAGGCGGCCACCTGTTTTGAAGGCGGTTGGGGCGAAAGGCGTTGCTCCTGCGGCTGTGCCGAAGGCGGTTGGCGTGAAAGGTGTTCCTCCTGTGAAGGCGAAGGCTGCTGATGCTGGGAGGCAAGTGGAGGTTGGTGAGGGGAAGAGGGGAGAGGCGGTGGTTGGGGAAGAGGGAGCGTCAGGGAAGGAGAGTGAGGATGGCGTGGAGGCAGGCGCTGCGGGAAAGCGGGCACCTGTTTTGAAGGCGGTTGGGGCGAAGGGCGTTGCTCCTGCGGCTGTGCCGAAGGCGGTTGGCGTGAAGGGTCTTCCTCCTGTGAAGGCGAAGGCTGGTGAGGCTGGGGGGAATGTGGAGGTTGGTGAGGGGAAGAGGGGAGAGGCGGTGGTTGGGGAAGAAGGAGCGTCAGGGAAGGAGAGTGAGGATGGCGTGGAGGCAGGCGCTGCGGGAGGGCGGCCACCTGTTTTGAAGGCGGTTGGGGCGAAAGGCGTTGCTCCTGCGGCTGTGCTGAAGGCGGTTGGCGTGAAGGGTGTTCCTCCTGTGAAGGCGAAGGCTGCTGACGCTGGGAGGCAAGTGGAGGTTGGTGAGGGGTAGAGGGGAGAGGCGGTGGTTGGGGAAGAAGGAGCGTCAGGGAAGGAGAGTGAGATTGGCGTGGAGGCAGGCGCTGCGGGAAAGCGGGCACCTATTTTGAAGGCGGTTGGGGCGAAAGGCGTTGCTCCTGCGGCTGTGCCGAAGGCGGTTGGCGTGAAGGGTGTTCCTCCTGTGAAGGCGAAGGCTGGTGAGGCTGTGGGGAATGTGGAGGTTGGTGAGGGGAAGAGGGGAGAGGCGGTGGTTGGGGAAGAAGGAGCGTCAGGGAAGGAGAGTGAGGATGGCGTGGAGGCAGGCGCTGCGGGAAAGCGGGCACCTATTTTGAAGGCGGTTGGGGCGAAGGGCGTTGCTCCTGCGGCTGTGCCGAAGGCGGTTGGCGTGAAGGGTCTTCCTCCTGTGAAGGCGAAGGCTGGTGAAGCTGGGGGGCATGTGGAGGTTGGGGAGGGGAAGAGGGGAGAGGCGGTGGTTGGGGAAGAAGGAGCGTCAGGGAAGGAGAGTGAGGATGGCGTGGAGGCAGGCGCTGCGGGAAAGCGGGCACCTGTTTTGAAGGCGGTTGGGGCGAAGGGCGTTGCTCCTGCGGCTGTGCTGAAGGCGGTTGGCGTGAAGGGTGTTCCTCCTGTGAAGGCGGAGGCTGCTGACGCTGGGAGGCAAGTGGAGGTTGGTGAGGGGTAGAGGGGAGAGGCGGTGGTTGGGGAAGAGGGAGCGTCAGGGAAGGAGAGTGAGGATGGCGTGGAGGCAGGCGCTGCGGGAGGGCGGCCACCTGTTTTGAAGGCGGTTGGGGCGAAAGGCGTTGCTCCTGCGGCTGTGCCGAAGGCGGTTGGCGTGAAGGGTGTTCCTCCTGTGAAGGCGAAGGCTGGTGAAGCTGGGGGGAATGTGGAGGTTGGTGAGGGGAGGAGGGGAGAGGCGGTGTTTGGGGACGAAGGAGCGTCAGGGAAGGAGAGTGAGGATGGCGTGGAGGCAGGCGCTGCGGGAAAGCGGGCACCTGTTTTGAAGGCGGTTGGGGCGAAAGGCGTTGCTCCTGCGGCTGTGCCGAAGGCGGTTGGCGTGAAGGGTGTTCCTCCTGTGAAGGCGAAGGCTGGTGAAGCTGGGGGAAATGTGGAGGTTGGGGAGGGGAAGAGGGGAGAGGCGGTGGTTGGGGACGAAGGAGCGTCAGGGAAGGAGAGTGAGGTTGGCGTGGAGGCAGGCGCTGCGGGAAAGCGGCCACCTGTTGTGAAGGCGGTTGGGGCGAAGGGCGTTGCTCCTGCGGCTGTGCCGAAGGCGGTTGGCGTGATGGGTCTTCCTCCTGTGAAGGCGAAGGCTGGTGAGGCTGCGGGGCATGTGGAGGTTGGTGAGGGGAAGAGGGGAGAGGCGGTGGTTGGGGAAGAGGGAGCGTCAGGGAAGGAGAGTGAGGATGGCGTGGAGGCAGGCGCTGCGGGAAAGCGGGCACCTGTTTTGAAGGCGGTTGGGGCGAAAGGCGTTGCTCCTGCGGCTGTGCCGAAGGCGGTTGGCGTGAAGGGTGTTCCTCCTGTGAAGGCGAAGGCTGGTGAAGCTGGGGGGAATGTGGAGGTTGGGGAGGGGAGGAGGGGAGAGGCGGTGGTTGGGGACGAAGGAGCGTCAGGGAAGGAGAGTGAGGATGGCGTGCAGGCAGGCGCTGCGGGAAAGCGGCCACCTGTTTTGAAGGCGGTTGGGGCGAAGGGCGTTGCTCCTGCGGCTGTGCCGAAGGCGGTTGGCGTGAAGGGTCTTCCTCCTGTGAAGGCGAAGGCTGCGAGGCTGCGGGGAATGTGGAGGTTGGTGAGGGGAAGAGGGAAGAGGCGATGGTTGGGGAAGAGGGAGCGTCAGGGAAGGAGAGTGAGGATGGCGTGGAGGCAGGCGCTGCGGGAAAGCGGGCACCTACTTTGAAGGCGGTTGGGGCGAAGGGCGTTGCTCCTGCGGCTGTGCCGAAGGCGGTTGGCGTGAAGGGTGTTCCTCCTGTGAAGGCGAAGGCTGGTGAAGCTGGGGGGGATGTGGAGGTTGGGGAGGGGAAGAGGGGCGAGGCGGTGGTTGGGGAAGAAGGAGCGTCAGGGAAGGAGAGTGAGGATGGCGTGCAGGCAGGCGCTGCGGGAAAGCAGCCACCTGTTTTGAAGGCGTTTGGGGCGAAGGGCGTTGTTCCTGCGGCTGTGCCGAAGGCGGTTGGCGTGAAGGGTGTTCCTCCTGTGAAGGCGAAGGCTGGTGAGGCTGCGGGGAATGTGGAGGTTGGTGAGGGGAAGAGGGGAGAGGCGATGGTTGGGGAAGAAGGAGCGTCAGGGAAGGAGAGTGAGGATGGCGTGGAGGCAGGCGCTGCGGGAAAGCGGCCACCTGTTTTGAAGGCGGTTGGGGCGAAGGGCGTTGCTCCTGCGGCTGTGCCGAAGGCGGTTGGCGTGAAGGGTCTTCCTCCTGTGAAGGCGAAGGCTGGTGATGCTGGGAGGCATGTGGAGGTTGGTGAGGGGAAGAGGGAAGAGGCGGTGGTTGGGGAAGAAGGAGCGTCAGGGAAGGAGAGTGAGGATGGCGTGGAGGCAGGCGCTGCGGGAAAGCGGGCACCTACTTTGAAGGCGGTTGGGGCGAAGGGCGTTGCTCCTGCGGCTGTGCCGAAGGCGGTTGGCGTGAAGGGTGTTCCTCCTGTGAAGGCGAAGGCTGGTGAAGCTGGGGGGGATGTGGAGGTTGGGGAGGGGAAGAGGGGCGAGGCGGTGGTTGGGGAAGAAGGAGCGTCAGGGAAGGAGAGTGAGGATGGCGTGCAGGCAGGCGCTGCGGGAAAGCAGCCACCTGTTTTGAAGGCGTTTGGGGCGAAGGGCGTTGTTCCTGCGGCTGTGCCGAAGGCGGTTGGCGTGAAGGGTCTTCCTCCTGTGAAGGCGAAGGCTGGTGAGGCTGCGGGGAATGTGGAGGTTGGTGAGGGGTAGAGGGGAGAGGCGGTGGTTGGGGAAGAAGGAGCGTCAGGGAAGGAGAGTGAGGATGGCGTGGAGGCAGGCGCTGCGGGAAAGCGGCCACCTATTTTGAAGGCGGTTGGGGCGAAGGGCGTTGCTCCTGCGGCTGTGCAGAAGGCGGTTGGCGTGAAGGGTGTTCCTCCTGTGAAGGCGAAGGCTGGTGAAGCTGTGGGAGATGTGGAGGTTGGGGAGGGGAAGAGGGGCGAGGCGGTGGTTGGGGACGAAGGAGCGTCAGGGAAGGAGAGTGAGGTTGGCGTGGAGGCAGGCGCTGCGGGAAAGCGGCCACCTGTTGTGAAGGCGGTTGGGGCGAAGGGCGTTGCTCCTGCGGCTGTGCCGAAGGCGGTTGGCGTGATGGGTCTTCCTCCTGTGAAGGCGAAGGCTGGTGAGGCTGCGGGGCATGTGGAGGTTGGGGAGGGGAAGAGGGGAGAGGCGGTGGTTGGGGACGAAGGAGCGTCAGGGAAGGAGAGTGAGGATGGCGTGGAGGCAGGCGCTGCGGGAAAGCGGCCACCTGTTTTGAAGGCGGTTGCGGCGAAGGGCGTTGCTCCTTCGGCTGTGCCGAAGGCGGTTGGCGTGAAGGGTCTTCCTCCTGTGAAGGCGAAGGCTGGTGAAGCTGGGGGGGACGCGGAGGTTGCTGGGGTGTGGTTGTTTTTTTGTTTGGTCTAATGGAGTTAGATCTCTTCCTTTGTGACATTTGGTTCTTCTTTGCTTCGGCCGCAATTGTGTAGGCGCAGATTCTTTTTTTTCCTACTTGCGTGGGTCGATTCAAACTAGTTTGTTGTTTTTGTGTCAACTGCATCAATGTAGTGTGTATGGAAAAAGCGCATGCTACCAAGGTTTTTGTTTTTGAGTTTGATGCATTGTTCGCCGCTTTGTTGTTGCGAGTTCAGGTATTCCAGTTTTAATTTCAGGAGAACCATTGAAATCTGTTGGCCTAGACCTTCGCAACGAGCTTTCGCACTCACCCAATTCATCTGCACGATTTTGCGAAAGAAAGGAGCAGAACAGTAGATTTGTGGCTGGAGGCACATTAGGACCCAAAAGCCTTGTGAAGCTGTCTGCAGCTTTGCTGTCGAGAGCCTCGAACGTTCAGGCAAAAAGCAATATGCTTCCCCAAACGAGCGACGGTAATGTTCCAGTTCAAACCATGAGAACGCTTCCGAGTAAAGTAAACCAAACGGGTGAATTGCATATCAATCCAAGACTTGTCACATCGCGGGTCGATGCAAGCGTGAACCAAAACACCCCCAGAGAGTGGGTTTTCACTTCTACTGCATTCGACACTGAGCTTATGGCATGTCAGACCCCGGATTATATTCTGACAGGTAGCATATTCTACAGCTTGGGTCCAAAGGCGGCTATCCAGTGTATATCTGGCCTTCGCAAAACCCCGCAAACGCAACTTCCTTCAGAAGTAAAGCAGCATATCAACACACCCTCTGGCTTTGAGAAAATAAAGGGGTTGTACGACTCTCCAACAGATCTTATACCGTGGGACAGCAGCCTCAGGACTTCGGCGAGCACTAGCTGCACACAGATTTGCAAGCTTCCACCGGCGCAGTATGCCACAGCTGTAACCGTGTGGAGCGAGCTAGTGCTTTATCAGAAGAGCCAAATTATTGTGATTGTTGAGTCTCACAACAAAAGTAAGGCTTCATCGACTTTCACGCTCGCTACTAAAAGACTACCGGAAGTTGTATGCCTTGCAGTGGATGCCAAAGTCACTTGATTTCGTTCTGCAGATGTCCATGTAATTTGTTGTATTTTGCAGGCATAGCCCGAATTGCGCCCTCTTTATTGGCTGGATTCGCATACCTTTCTGGGTTTGCCATCAACGAGCAGATGCGCTTTATCAAAAGCGTCAGTAGAATATATGATGTAAGCACAAGAAACACATACTGAAATTCATCACCAGCTCTCTTTATATTCCTAAGGGGGTTCCCTTTGTCCCATTCTGTTTATGTTTTGAAACATTTAAGTCTACTTGTCGTGCGCTACAGGCTCTAGCTTCGTGGACCACGGTCGTGTCGCCTGGGAAAGGCGAAAAGTGTGTGTGCCTGTGGAGATGGATCATTGGGTTTAACCCCAATGGCCAAGCGCGGGATATATCTCTCTCGGGATGCCTTCTAAGTGAAGCGCCTTCTGCAGAAGAAGGCGTTTTAAAGATCGTTGCTCTATGTGTAGAAAGTAAGAAAGAAATCTTGCTATATCTCATAAGCACGCGCTGGGTTTAAGAAAATCGTTGTTGGCCAGGCCTAGCGCAGCAGGCTTGCCACAAATATGTGGTATTGACTATCTTCTGTTTTCTCGTAGGCGCTTTATCCGACAAATTCAATCCAGAGATTCTTGGTATCACAGGGGTTTCTTCAAAGCAGCTTCAAGAATCACTGCTGCACAGCGGACAGCTTGAGCATAAAAATAAGAACAAAGAGGCACTGTCAGTTGTCAAAGAGCAGCTGAAAGCAGCTCTAGAATGCGACTTACTGGAGGTATGTGACTAATTGACCTGTTTGTTTCACAGGCCGTGTGCTTCTTCAACGCTGTTGAGAATCCACACACCTTTAAGTGTTCTTCTATTGTACATGCTTTTTACTTTTTTTTTACTTCTGCAGGCTGCTTACGCCATTCGCATTTGTTTGGCCTACTGGGTTTTCTGTAGAGGAACCTATCTCAGGTCAGAAGACTTCGATGCTGCTGAAGTATTTCTTGGTTCACCGAAAGGAAGACTCCATTTGCTCTTTGAAAGGTCTCCAGAGTGCCATGAGGACTTGGTGCGGCAGCTTCGCAACACTCTTTATGACACCGTCTTCCACTACGTGGTACAGCTTGGCAACAAATCTATACAGGTCAGTAGGATTCTGTGTATTGAGGCCCCATAGCAAAAGTTATTTTCAGTCTGCTATTTGGAATAAACTACCTTCCTCTTATTTTCCTTACGGATGGTCTTCAGCGCTCTTTTCAATCACTTGTACCCCATGACGCTTACACGAGGCAGAGCAAAGTTCTAAATGTTGTGATTGAAGGTACGCGGACTTCGAATACCCACAAAGAAACCCACACAGAGACGTAATTGAGCTGTTGGCTCCATGAATTTCTGCCATTTTTACGGTTCTGTCTTTTTGATGTGCGCAGAGTCATCGTTTCACGCAAACACGGAAGGGCAACTGTCGTTCACCGGCCTCTCATGCCAGGCAATGCAGGTAATTTGTCCGAATTTCCATCGCATCACTACCGGCACATTTTTCTTGAGTTCGTTAGTAAAGATGCAGCACAGAAGAGTGTCGGGATCATTCAAGGCATTTTCAGGTTGCAAGTACGTTGGTGGCTCTCTGCAGGTGTTGCAAGTAGCTACTGCGTTCCGCAGCCTCCACAACCTTCAGCGTGTCTTCGAGGCGGACCATGTGATTGTGCCGCCGTACTTGAACTCTATACGGCAAAAGCCTCATGCTCAGCTGCTGGTGCAGTTCTTGTTCTCGAGGAATGGAGGCCTAATACCTTTCCTTGCGCACTCCCCTATAAATATGGAAGGTGTGGAAAGCCTCGTGCGTTTGTCGTTGCCTTAACGGATAAGCAGTTTGTGTGTCTTCGAGTTCACCGAGCAACTTTAATGTGCGTACGATGCAGACGCCTCACGGTGGTTAACGTGGATTAGAAAGAAGCCATTCGCTCAAAAAATAATTGATGAGGCCCCCAACGGCTCTTTAATCGTTGACTGGCTAGGCCAATGGTTTACAACGGGCTTAAGAGAGCTCACGAAAGCCTCTTGGATTGCAAGCGGAGCCACGCTTCATCTTATTGAAGGCCTGCTTCGTTCCGTAAGTGGCTTTAAGTGCACTGATTCGTCTCATACGGTTCTCACCTACTGGAAAGGGCACTTCACAGCCCACGTACACAACAACAGAAAATATCAGGCGTATGCCTTTCTGAAATGCTTGAATTGCAGGCAACGGCGACAAGAATGTGTAGTCGCATTCCCTTTTACAGCTCTGCACGTCGATTGCTAAATGCTGCCAAGGATTCTCTAGCATTTGGACTTCTTGAAAGACCAGTATTAGTAGTGGACTCATCAGACACATGTATGTTCAGCCATCGGAAGCTATACACACACACAGACACACACACAGACACACACACACACACACACACACACACACACACACAGACACACACACACACACACACGCACACACACACAAACCACCACCGGATTTGGGCATTCACGTGAGTCTGTCATCTGCAGGGTTGACGAGGTGGTTGCATGGAGAACTAAACAGAGTTGAGGAGTGGCAAAGGTGAGCCAGCTTAACAATGACATGAATGCGCGGTTGCTTTCCACAAAGACTACCATAAGAGCCATATGCCACCGACGTTATGCTATGCAAGTGCTTCTCAGTTTCGGCTTCCCTGTTGTGGCACGCTTGGAGGACCTGCCAAAATACTGCCCTCGATTGTTTGGGGCAACGGCGTTCAAAAGTAAGGAAGAAACAATGCGCGTGCTTCAGAAATACGTCGACAACAACGACTTCATCTCTGGGAGAGCCCTTCTCTTCTGCAGAAGTACAGCATACAACTCCCTCTATGCATTTGAATTAGCGGCCAAGTCTATTGAGCAAGAACGCGAATCTAAAATACAAAACCTTGGTTTCCAGTGGGAGACGTTGCAGCTCTGGAAGGCCAAGTTACAGAATGGGAAGGGGAACCAGAAAACGCATAACTCTGGAACGCCGGGCATTTCACGCTCTGGCATGTATCCTCGATTGACTACGAAGATCCAGTTGGCCAACATAGAACCAGCAGCTTCACAGGTGCAGATTGCTAGTTCTGGAACCGTAGAGAGTAATGATAGCAGACGGAAAAGTGGGAAAGACAGTGCATCTTGCGAGACAGGCGGCAGTCTTGTTAACGAAATAGACAGCCCAAGTGCACATATTCGTGCCTGGCCGTCGTGCGTTGCTCTCCTGGGAGGAGGAAAACAGCCTGGCAAACCACAGCCTCTCTCCAGCCTCTCCATGGATGTTGCCCCATCTCCTTCTACTTTTCCCCATCGCGACGCGGTCACTAGCTCTTCTGAAGGACTCACAAAGAAAAATTTGGCGTGGAGCAGTGCTCCTTTAACTAGGTTTTCCTCTTCTGGAAAGGGTTCCAGCGAAACGCTGCAAGCGCATTTCGAAAGGGAATCGGTAGGTCCTGCACTAGACACGAATTCGGAGAGCAAAATCGTCGGTGTCAGATGCGTCGACGCATTTTCCAAGTGTCAACCACGAGCCGTGGTACCTCCAAAGAAGCATCAAGAGTCTGATGCTATGGTGCGTTTTGGGAATTGCGAAGGAGTTACTCTTGAGAAGGAGAATACGATGTGTAAGATACTTCAAGAACGGGAACTACTAAGCAATGCACCTGACGTTGATGAGACACCTGCGCACTGCGGAAGTAGCCACCTCGAGAGTCTTAGACAGAATCCTTGTCTTACTCAAGAGGTCGGCATGAATCAGCAAAATTGCAAACCGGATATTGGCAATCTGCCCGCATCTGTAGCTTTTGCTTGTGACATTGCGGCCACTACTTCGTCTTATTGCACAAATTCTGGGAGCAAGAGCTCTGTTGCAGCCTTTAGAACTAACTGTAGTGTGGCAAGAGGGGCAACAGGACAGACAGAAGTTGACGAGGCGTCCGGCACGGACAACACATGTAGGACTAGCTGGGGCCATCACGCCTGCAGGTTTGCCTGAAAGAGTTGCCCGTCATAATTAACCTGACAGCTCTTAGTTTCACAAGATGAAAGTTACGTCAGATTACTGTTTGTGATTTGTCCCTCAGCAACAACTGCGAGGATTCGAGCAATGTGGCGCACGGATAAGAATGACCGAGCATGGCGAGGGCTGGTGGTCCTACCAAAGACTGGGGAATCGGACCTCCAAAATAGCCAGACAAAAACTGAATGCTCGGCAGAAGGTGAATATGCACATTCAGATGTTAACAGATAGTTAGCTTTCATGGTCAGCAGGCAAGAGGGCCTTGTCAACATGAAGCTTGACAACGAAGGCAATCAGCATCTAGCTGAAGCAGCTGCTTCATAGATACGGTAAAGCCATTTGCCTCAGTAGCACTGCAGCCTCACAGGCGAGTCGCTTGGTCACAGCAGCTTGATGCTGTTTGAAATAGTTTTGGGGAGAGCACTTCCGGTGGGGCTGGAGGGACTCTGGCTTGGTCTTGTGCGGGAATCCGTCCCGAAAACGGGATGCGATAGTTTTCGTGTAGAGTATGAAATATTTTAGCATTGGGCTTCTGTACATATTCAGCGACAAACACTGCGACCCGCTACAGCTTCCAACATGTGATTCACGGGCGTGGGCTTTCCGCCCCCTCAGTTTACTAGTCGTGCGACTTCTTACATGCACTATCTTCGAAATTTGCTGTTCACAACCAACGCCCAAGGGCTTGCAGTGCTATGGCGCTGCTATCCCTTGTTTTGGGGAAGTGCTTGCACACGCTGAACTGAACTTATTTCTACTATTGGAGGGCATTTATTGCAGGGAATCCTAGATTCGCATTGGCACAATGGGATGGCCGCGTGAACTTAGTTTTGCTGTGGAGCTATGTGACCTTGTGGAGGCGACTACACCATATGGAGTCCCCTCCCCAATGCTGATGTCTGAGAGGTCGAAGAGACGCCGCTATGAAGATCTGGCTGCCACAAACTATTCATTCGTTTAAGCATCTTTCCCTTTTACGTGGGCAAGAGCTACCCGGAAACGATTGATTAGATGGTCCGCAGTCTCACAAGGTGTCGAATCTTCGTTTGTGTTCCAACCAACTGTGCAACTGACGACCGATTTTAAGGGCTTCAGCATGGAAGAAATTCACGAAATAGAAAGTTCTTGCATAGCGTAGATGCATTCCAATGGTGGATTGACTTATCCTTAATGACACATGGGCCGCTCACCGTTGCTCCGAGTGTATTCAAAGATCTTATGACGCAAGAAAGCTTAATCTTCTTCACAGACCGATTTTCTTGCAGTAGAGTTCGATATATTCAACCAACCCCTGTGCTCAACTGCTTTCAGGTCAAATACTGTTGCAGAAGCGTTCATGAAGAGACCCTGTAGCGAGCGTTCTGAATCACGGTGTAGACTTGGCATTAGCCATATGGAAAATCGAGGGGTGTTCTATGTTGTGTCACACCAACTAACATCTAAACTGAGCTTCCATCCCATATCAGAAATATACTTCAATGTCGAATATTAAGTGTCGCTCCTCGTGAAATGGTGCGTAAGTCCAATGACAGTGCCGCCGACCCCCAGAAGCATGCGCCCTTCCAGCTGCAATCGTCACACAGTTTCTTGCGAGAGAGACTTTCTGCTGCCGGTACCGCAACATATTTTCTTGTATATGCAGAGTGCAGAGCAATTGACCGATTGTTTTGGAAGAAGGTGACGTCCTGTGCTCCCACATCTCGTCCATTGGTCAGCTGCTCGCTTGGCTGCTCAAGCGTAGTTCTCCAGGGCTTTTGTTTCACTCTATACCCAAACCTCTCGTTTGACGCTCTTTTGCAAGATCAAAACTGACGCCGTCTTTGAATGCAGCGAGCCCATGAAAAACCGACGGCTGCAGGATTCGAACCTGCGCGGGCAGAGCCCAGTGGATTTCGAGTCCACCTCCTTAACCACTCGGACAAACCGCCATATGGGGCGTGGGGGATTAACAATTACTTGTGCATAAGTTATGTCTGTTCGGTAAGCAGCTAGCAGGGTTACTTTAGGAGATAAGGACCAAGCTACCCGATGGCAGAGAAAGAACCACACCCGGGTGCAATGCCTCGCATTCCCAGCTCGTCGGCTCCCCAAGAAGCGCAGGGTTTAGTTAAAACGAGCGGCGTGGTCAAGGCTGTAAGCCTGTCCCCAAATGTTCAGGGATTACAGCAACACCAAGGAAGACCACAAACAGTCCAGGCCTACGCCACCAGAGGCACTCGACCGGGAATTTCTCCTCAAAGGGAGGCCAGACTCCCTCCCTCGATTTTCTCAGGCAACTGCTATCGTTCTTTACCTTTATACGCCGCGTCACCTCCCTCGAGATTTCCACAATTGCAACGAACGACCGGCGCCATTCACCCTATTCATGTATCAAGCTGTGCCAGTGCTTCTCCAGCGGCTAGTGTCGATGCTAATCGGCAGATTTTGAAGTTATGCAATCCTGGAGCATCAGATCAAAGAACAGAACATGCTCACCCGGTACGGCTCCAAAACAGCCACCCGCAACTACAGCCTTGGGGGCCCAACGTCTTATACGCCAGCTCATCGGCCGCGCGCCCGGTGGCACTTCTGGTTGCTGCTTCGAAGCCTGGCGCTCCTCCTCTGCCTGTCAAGATCAAAGCGAATCCATCTGGGCAGTATGCAGCACAAGTAGCAGACAAGCCGCAGCACTTCCAGTCGTTGCAGAAATTCCGGGAGGCCGCTTCTTCACTTCCGTACGAACCTAACGAGAGGGTCCCGGCGAGTCAGCGCAGCCTGGCGAATCACATCAATAGCAGGGACACGCAGTCCTTTCCTACGCCGGTGTTCATTGCAGCTGCATCACATGGGAGAGCTGCAGATTCTCCCGGCCTGCTTTCAAACGCCGTTTCCTGCGAGGGTGACACCCAGCGTTCAAATTCAAGGAGGCTTGATGAAGGGCCTGTCTCTTGTTGTGGCTTGAGTTTGCAGCCCTTAAGCATCACTCAACTATTCTCAGGTAAGATGTAGGCCTTTGCTTCACTATTCATTTTTTCTACTACTCATTCTGGTAGCACTTTTGCCGTCCTTTCCTTTCTGCTCATGCTCCTTGTAGTAGTTGGAAGAGCATTAAGTAGCTCATGGAATAACTCAGGAGTTACGCTCCTAGGCTTCGGCTATATTTCGCCGCTTCATTCGCTCAGACGTACCACAGCCGCTATCCAGGGCGACTCAATCAATAGAAGTGGATAGCCGTTCCGCGATTCGCCTACTTCAGGATGCTGAAGACGATGCTGCAGCTGTAGTTTTGACGGCACAGGAGAAGTCCCGAGCTCTGCGGGAGCGAGCGAGGGCAGAGGCGGAAGCAGAAGGCGAGTGGCTTCGAAATGATATGGAGAAATTACTCGAAACGATTGTTCAGAAAGTACGGAACGCCTTTCACATTTATACAAAATTCACATGATTAAGCACTCTGGAAGGGTGCTGGTTTGGCTGTGCCGGTCTTAGGGTGAAAGTAGGTGGTGATGGAAGCCCTGTTTTGTGTGTATCTAGAATAAGATTGAACGCGAAGGGATGCGAAAGCTTCATGCTCAAAGGGAGGCGGAGACGAATGCTATCCTTGCAAGGGACAAGCAAGAAAATCTTGCGGGAACCGTTAGCATGGTTGTTGGTACGTTTTCTCCCTTCCGCGCCCTTTGAGCGAGAGCAACTGTGCAGTGAATATGCAATTATGACAGCGTCAGCCCGTGAAATCTCCAATTTTCCGCGTGAAAAGTTGTTTTAGCAAGAGTGGCGTGTGTTGCCTTCCAAAGTGACTAAGCACACGAGTACTGCCTTGGGAGCACTGATTATTCTCAGACTTGACACTGAAGGTCGACGTGCAGTGCCCCGTCGAGGCAATCAAGCTTTTCTGCCCTCCTGAGAGACTTCTAACATTCAGGAAAAAGTCTCCTTTTCAGCATCACCCGAGCGGCGAACTGCTACTAAAAGCAGAAGATTACATAACGTGGGATGAAGAAGGCCGTGCACTTCTCGCTAGAGATGCCCTCCGTCACCGACAGAGTTTTGGGTCATTCTGGACAAAGCATCAAAGCAAAGTGCACTCGTCAGTACGCCCGGCTCTGCTGCTAAAAACTCCCCATTTTGACGATCCCTTAGACAGGGACATCAACCGCCGTTTGCCCAGCTCCTGGAAGCCCGAAGCGGATACGGATTTCCAACCCTTTCAGCTCCCTGCCTTTGCGGCATCGTCACCCAGCAGTGCACCGAGTGAGGACAAGCAAGATCCGGACTCGATTGAAGGTGGCCCTCCCGGAGCATCCACCGAGTAGGGACAAGGGTTGGGGAGCTAGACCCAAAAGTACCACTTGGTAGATAAATAAGGGAGCAGTGGTGTAGTTAGCACGAGGGAACTAGTCAACGCTGGAGTTGATTTTTCATAGACTGTGTCTCACTCCGCGGATCGGAATTCCGCATCTCTGTACGTGGAGCCGCTTTTCTTGAGAGGCCAGCATAGGCATCGGCGCTCTTATGAACATCGCTTTCAAGTTGTTTAATGGATCCATGTCTGAGACTGGGCAATGACAGGCCACCGGCAAAATGCCTGGAGATGCTTTGCTGCTTACGTGGCTTTGTGTGTTGCTTCGTATCTAACATAGTTTTTCTTTACAGTAGTTTTTGGTTACAGTCGTCGTTACAGTCCACGAAGCCAGCGCACATTTCAGTCAGCTCCCGCTTGTTGGTCAGCTCCCGCTTGGTTAACCGCTTCAGTTGATAGGAAGTTACACCGCTCGAGTTGCCTTCCTCATGCCGTTATAGTCCTTTAAATACATCTGTACGAGAGTAAGATGCCTAATGATGCAGTGTTCTGCTCACCGTACCCATAACTTGGAGTTATTTTGCAAAAGGGAGGCACTTGCTGCGACTCCTAGTGCAAGTGATATGGTGCCGTTACAGAAAAACTGCATCAATGAATTGACAATCCAGACCCCAATACTACATGCAAAGTAGCAACTGCAGCAGCAATGAGAAAGTTCGCCGAGCCTTCAGGTAATGCCATACTAGAAATGAATTTCCGCAGCATGCAACTCTGAACTTTGGCTCCCTTCAGTGCGAACAGGCACAAAATAACGTTCGACCGTAAAGACCCTTAACAGGCTCTAAAGGCTTTTGAGTTTCTCGGCTGTGCGACGATGAGTAATAGCGATAGATATCGCGCACGCAAAAGACGAAAGAACAAATACGCGGTCAAAGTGCAGGTGGAAAGCCCTGAAGTCCAGGGAAGGCGCCAGAACTTGCGCCAATGCGTCCCTATAGGACTGCGGAAGGTAAACTCGTGTAAGCAGGAGGCATGCCGAGAAGTACATTCCCATAACCTCAGACATGACGAGAGCGAAGACATTACTTGACACCGCCGTAGACATGTAGCGAAATACAGTGAGAAGCTTCTCGAAGAAACCTCGAATTGTTAGCGCTATGATCCACCCCAATAGTACCAGTGACAGGTAGGGCGTCAGCAGCGTGATGTCAACTGGCACGTGCAGGAGGTGAAGCAGTAACTCAAGCGTTCTCGTTGCCGGGTCTGTGGTGCTGACTCGATCTAGCAGCACGTTTGCAGCGCTCATGAAGACGCGGTACACACACACTGCTGTCATGCCCCAGCCCAACATGTTGTTGAGTCGCCCCAGCCAAGTGCGCCCGTAGAGAGCCTGCGCGCGGGAATGGACGAGATCGTCCAGGCCGACGAAAAGTTCCCGCGAAAGTTCTTCGAGGGCTTCTATTTCATTTTGTAGTTTCTGGCACTGCTGCTCCAGGCGTCGCCCAGAAAGGAAAGCGCGTATTTTCTCTATCCATTCGTTGAGCCAGTTGAATTGCCGTGTCAGCAATCCTGTCTGCATTCCGCTTTCCGATCCGTCGAGGTGCCTTTCCGCTTCGGGCGCTCCTTTCAAGGATCCGCCCAACGACACAGCAGACTCAGCAGCGCCTTCTTGTTCCTCGTCAGAGTTACCTCCGCTGTACATTTTGTCCACGGGGTTTGCCACTTCAGTTCCGAAGTTCCCGTGGTGCCTCCGCGAGGCGCTTCGACACCGCCGCGAAGTTGAAGGCCCCAGCACTTGGTGGGGCCGAGCACATCCAGGAGCCGGCGACAAGACACCGGAGGTGGGAGTTGGCCACAGCCGAGCTCGGGCCGGGTTCAACGATGCCTGCAGATGAAGTCGAGCCTTTTTCTTTTCGCTTACGAGGTTCAGAGTGTGCAGCAGCCGCTGCTCGACACAGGCAACTTCAGCCTGCGTAGTCGGGTACAAGAATGTTGCCACGTTGCGATAGGGGTAGTTCACACTACCGAAGCCAGCCAAGGCAGACACAACGGTCACGCCGCACACGCCCACGTAAGCCAGCAAGCGCTCTGTATAGGACAGCTCTGCAAGGGCCTCCGAGTCAAGATGCAGCAGCCGACCTGACTGGCAAAAGCAGAACCACAAGAAAGGCAGCACCACGGCGCTGCACACTGCCACTGCAACCCACTCTCGCCACCGCGGAGACAGCTTCCCGAGCTTCGACAAGACTCCATTGCCACTTGACGACGCCAAAGTAGAGACGGCTGCAAGCCTCGACAAGGCCGCTGCCCGCGTCTGCAGGCGCTGCATTTGGGGAAACTTCGCTGCCCAGTCAGCAATCCGAAACGAGTCCGCACTGGGCGCCAACGCATTGTGGATGATTGAGACTGGCAGCACCACGTACAGCAACAGAAGCACGCAAATAAGGTCCAAGTTCCACACAATGCGGCGAACGTGGGGGTTCAGTATATGCAGCAGCTCCAGCAGTAGAAGCTGCAGCATGGAAACGCAAGCTGTGAAGGTGGCACAGAAAAGGTGCTGCACTGAGCGCCGCTGGACCTCATAGTCGCGATACAGATGAGTAGCGAAGAAGTAGTAAGCCCCGACAAACAGACTTGCGTGGAAGAGCAATACGATGACTATGCCGACAACAACACCTGCACTTGTTTGGCTCAGCGGTGAAGCCGCAGACAAGGGAGGGAGGGTCATCGCCAAACCTAGCAGCCCCTATGCTGCAGGCAAGCCTGATATCCTCCGTTGTGTGAACCGGAGCTGCCTCAGAGGTATTTTGTTACCATTGACGAACGGCAGGGCCTGCAGGAACCATCAGCCCGCCGGGGCTTCGCCAGCAGCGCCGGGAGGCGAATAAGTGGAAAATTTAGGTTCCTTTTGAATTCAACATGTATATGGTGAAAGTATCGAACGGCTGCCTCTGGCGACGCTGGGCATGAAGAAAAGAAGTTAGGTGTCTGCTCCCACAGCAACAGCAGACTACTACTTATGAACTGAACTTAATCCAGCATTAAATACGAAACACTAAATGAGTCGCAATGTAGTCTGTTATTTATAGCGTTTTCTGCTAGACAGCACACAGCGGAGCTATCCATTTTGCAGAAACATGAATATTTGCAACAGCGCATGCGGCCGCATCATACAGGTGCTCGCTTGGCTTCCACTCTCAACTATATGGCACCGTGTACATCCGCCTTCATGTTTGGTTAGGAGGAGAAAGTGGAGAAACTCGCACAGTATTATGGCTATATTTGCCCATTAGCCAGTTGTAGTTGTTGTCTTCGACGCGGGACACTTTGTGGCTGCACCATGTCTCGAAAGTCAATGGCGTGGCTGCAGTGGTGCTGGAAGGTCTAATTTCATTTGAGGTAACGCTTTAACGAGCCGACGTAATGGCTAAAAATGTGGAGTCATGCAGCGCAAGTGCGCAGTTGGGAGAGTTTATGCGATGCAGCCGAGGGTGGAGGGCGCAGAGTGTGGCCTGGAAGGCGTCTACGTCACAGCCGTTACGCTTTTGTTTGAAAAAACTGGCTGAATTCTAGGTCGTTAATTCCTGCTTTCCATGGGCCCGGCAATATGCGGTTATGTGTTCGAAGCAGTATTGGTCGAGGGAGCTGCGCATTTGGCAGTGTTCGCTGTAACGCGTGAAGCACAAAATGTTTAGTGGAGCACTAGAGGTTCTCATTCTCTGATTCTCTGTATGTCCCTTTACTTGTGCTAGTTATTTCTGAAGCACTGGCTTTGGTTTTATCACGTCTGCGAGTCAGTTCGGCAATACTTCGTCGTAATACGCAAGCCTTTAGAATTCACAGTTCTTCTTCCAGCTCGGTCTGTAGTTAATCTGAGATGTACTTCATCCACCTATAATAATGATCTTTTCGGTTTTCTTCAGCTGTTGCCCCATGTCTTACAACTACGCACTTCCTGCTCGTAGCATGAGATGCCATCCTTCTGTTCTGCGGTCTGTTGGAGTTTGAACCCAGTGTGAATGCAGAAGCTCCAGTTAGGCTTTTTTCTTTCTTTTCTCTTTTCAAAGGCAACGACAGTTGTTTGAGGCTCTTTTGCTTCTCTCCCTCTTGTTACGTCGCTGCAAAACAATGAACTTGATGCACGAAGCGTCGCAGTTTTGCGGGCTCGATGTGAGCTCCCTTTACAAGTTGCTTAGGACCATGACGGTCTCAAAAATAATGCCACATGCTTCCTTTTTTAAGTTCGCTTAGACGTAAAATCTCCTGCGCTGCTGGGAGGTGTCAGTGGGCTCAGACTCGCCACAAGCGTGTTGAAGTTGCTGCTTGCTATAACTAGCAGCAGTGAGTCATTGGTTACCTCTTGTGCTTGTGAATATCCAAGCATTGTTATGGTTGGTTACGATCCCTTAAACGAAAGGCTTCCTCAGCTGCACCCCTGTAATGCGTGGTACAGCGCAGGATCAACCCGAAATGTTGCAACACTTAGTGCCACTATGTTTATTTTTAGTAAAAAGCCTAATTAGAGGAGTAGTGGCCATTTTAACCTGGTCATTTTTGCAAACTTAGCCGAAAGATCACAAAACCTCACCTAACCTTACACAGAAGCGTTGTTGGCGTACACAAAAGAGTTAACAACACGATTAGAAACGCGTTGCATGTGTATATTTGGCAAGGCCCAACACAGCGATAAATCAAGTAAAACATCCAGTTGTCTGCAATGTAGTAAACGTATGTGTCTATTAAAATGCATATTCCAAGCTGTTTGCCACATGGTGACTCGGTTGATGAGGAGCTTTGCCACAACGGCAGAAATGAGAACAGCTGGCAAAAAAGCAATAGTGGAAGGGCCTGCAAGAGCAGCCGCAACAACATCCGGGATTGAACTTCTTCAAGATAGCCCTGAATGCTTTATGAACATTTCAAATATCTAGACAAGCCATTAATTGTCTCCAAAAGTTTACAAGAGCTTGAAGACGGAGCTACCAAACTTTCGCAGTCTAGTTATAACGGACCTACAGTACTCTAAGGCCCATGGCGCGGAACTTTGCAGATTCTCTCTTCCTGAAAGGGTTACATGCGGAGCTACGACCCCTTATTCATCTATCTGGGGACAAAATTTTCTTGAATCCAGCAGAAAAAAATCGCGTATAATGCCCCAATGAGTGTTGACCTGCGGCCAGTATTGTGGTGCTTTGCGGAGCCTTCCACTTCCCGTGTCACGTTTCCTCTTTGAGAGCATCAGATTTCACTCTGCGCTATCCATGCGGTGCGCTCGGTAAGACATTGCTGCTTTGCGAAACCTTTCAGCTCCCGCGTCGCGGTTCCTCTTTGAGAGTGTCAGATCTCTCTTTGCATTATCCGCTTGGCGTACCCTCGGTAGTGACCGTGGCTGATATATTTCCCCTACAAAAGCTTTCCCAGAACGCTGCAAGATTCTGTGCGTAGACATGTGGCCCCCGGCAATGAATAAGACCTGCGGTGACTGCTACGTACTATGCACCAAGAAATGAATTATGGTACAAGAGGAAATGAGGAATGCCTAGCTATTTATAAAGAATTATGTTAAGGGAAGAGTGGATAAGAAGTGAAATGGCGAATGAGCACGTCCGTAATTACATGCCGGGGGAGCTTCTCTACAATTGGTGGATCAGGAGCAAGCTCCTTCTGCTTGGAAGGATTCCACACATTATCAGACGGATCATGCAGGCAGACAAATTAGTCACTCATATTATATATTTTATAGACGTGTCACACCTCCGGTAATTAAGTACAGCATTTCACTTCGACAAGGCGCGCGCGATGCAAAGGTGAAACACAATTTCAGCGCCAACTACATGCCTGGCCGTAGAACCACACAGATGCGCATTTTCTGAGTAAACAATGCTGTCATACGGTGAACTTATCGGAAGTTTTGCGTCTTTGACTATTTTTAAATAATTGGCGGGTTGAAGTGTCGAATACGAAGGATGCTACACAAGCCCCGCTGAGGGGTGGGCAGTCGCTGCGCAGCCTGAATTGAGCAGAAAAATGCGCTGTTCGTCTCTGTTAATTTGAAATTAGTGCTCCACTCCCTCTAAAACATGTTTGATTTCGTCGGAAATTCATTAAGTGCCCTGCAGACATCAGAGGGCATCAGCTTCTGGTGGCAGCGTCAACCACCCCAAGAAACACTACGCCTCCAGTGCAGCGCGGAGCAGCCCCAAAGCTTGGCCTGTTGCCGAATCCCGTGTTCCCTAATCCCATTTTATGGTGAAATGTGAGGGGGAAGGTCCAGAAGAAAGCTACGGCAACGTGAGAATATTGCGTCTGCGCGGCGCCACGTAGACCGAAGGCCAAGCATGATGCACTCGAGCAAGCAGTGTAGCCCCTAAAGAGCGGCATGCTTAGCACTTTGAACAACCGAGGCGTCTGCTGTGGCTGCTGGGGGGGAGCCAGCAGCCAGGGCCCGCCAGCTGAAGCAGAATCCAAGTAAGATGCTGCTGCTCTAAGACTGCAGCAGCAGAGGGGGGCAAGGGGGCCTCTAGCGAGACATCTGAAGCTAACTGGACTAGCGAAGTGGTCCCTGCTTTGCAAACTGGCTGTATGGAAACGGGAGAACGCCCCCAGGGTCTTGTCGTGGCCGCAGTTCTTCTTCTAACTCACCACTGCCCACAAAATGCCTCAAGTCTTTCTCCCCCAAGTCCTGTGGCACTGCAAGAACAACCGCCTCGCAGACCGCGTCTACTCGGTGGACGTACAGCCCACCCAGGGGCCCCCCGCAGCAGCAGATGATGCAGGTGCCACAAATAATGAGCAGCAGAAGCTGCAGTACCGCATTGCCACTGCGGGGGCCGACGAGTTCATACACGTGGGCCACCCTCTGCAGCTAATGCAGCTACACTAGACATCTTTATCTCTTTGTCTTTGTCTGCAACGAACACCGCGGGCGCCTGCGTGTGTTCTTCCGGTGGTTTTGAACTATCAGTGACAGCTAAGACAGCAGCTCAATTAAGAAAGTGGCAGATGTTAGCAGCAGCTGAGGCAGCAGTTGTAGCTGAGGAAGTAATAGGTGATGAGAAGCAGCACTTGTCTGTTTCTGCAGCTTTGGAACGCGGACTTCTCCTCCGGCTCGCTTGCAGTGACGTGTATATCTCGACTTGTCGGGCATGAGAAAGAGGTGAATTGTGTACGCTGGAATCCTCATGGTACCATTCTTGCTTCTGGCGGGAGCGGTACGTACACTGCGTCACTGCGCAGGAAGCAACAGCCCTGCTCCTCACCTCAGTCCCCTTCACAACAGTTATTTCTCGAGTTGAGATCCAGTTTTGTTTCGGTTTCAGACCATGCTGTCTGCCTCTGGGTGCGGAGCTACAAGCCCGACTCAGTGCCCCTCGGCGTTGACGCCTCGTTTCTCCAGTACCATGAGTGGTGGTCTCGCACATCATCTTTAAGGTCAGTTAAAGCCTCTAGCTCTGTCAGTTAAAGCCTCTAGCTCTTGCGGGCCTTAACAGCAGCGCAGGGGAGTTCTCCCTTAAGCACGAACAGAGGGCTTCTATGACAAGCGACAGCCAACACAAAGATACATACATTAAGTACATGTGCGAAAACCATTCTCCGGCTTTCATTTCTTTAATTACAATTTCGGTGTATATATAGTGTACGCATTTATGAATTCAATCCCATTTCATGTTAACTGGCGCTGAACATATTAGCAGTTGCTTTCAGAAAATAATGTAGACCATTTGACAACCTTTCAATTGCTGTGCAGAAGGGCGGATGCGATCAACACGTTAGCGTGGGCTCCCTCTGGCACTCAGTTGGCCATAGGCTGCGAAGACGGGCGGATATTTGTGTGCGATGTCACGGGAGGTAATGCATTTTATGATTTCCGTGAAGTCCCAACTGAATTGCACGGGGGTTTAACTTCAATTCTTCCTTGGCTTGCGTTCTGGAGTGTAGTGAATCCTGAAATATGCTGCTTTCTCTCTGCAGATATCCTCGGAGCCAAATCTGGACGCGTTTTAGAGGGGCATTCCCATATCATTCAGGGCGTTGCCTTTGACCCGCTGGGGAAGTTCATTGCCTCACAGAGCAGCGACCAAACGTAGGCAGCCAAGGGCATTCCTAGGTAGACAGAAATGAGTTAAGAAGGCCTGCAGTGAATCTAGCTGCTCTCTGGAGCCGCCAGTATAACAAAAATTAGGCAGTTGAAGGGAAAGTGCATCAGAAAACTCAGTTTTTGAGACCATGTTGGGGCTTTTGCGTGTTTATTTGCGACTTAGAGCCCGCTGGTGGTAGATAGTTGAAAGGAAAATGCATTAGAAAACTCAGGTTTTGATGTTAAGTTAGGACTTTTGCTTGCTTATTTGCGACTCAGAGTCCGCCTGTGGTCCCGCCGAGTCCCGCCAGGCGGCCAGCCTGGCTTGGCCGCGGCCACAGCGCAGCAGCAAACACAGCCTACTTCAACTGCTGCAGAAAATGCTGCTGCAGGAGGGGGGGGTCTAGCAGCTGCTGCAGCAGCGGCTGCTGCGGGTCGGGCGCCTGTGTGGCGCTGCGAAGCGGCCATAAAGTGTTGGGCGAAGCCTGGGGCAGCGCGAGATGCGGATTGCGCACAAGTCAGTGAATAGTCTTTTCTTTTCTTGTTTCTTGCGCGGTGAAAGCAAAGTGGAAAAGTATTTTAGTCATTTGTGCACGGACTGTTGTTAATCTTTGTCCTCATGTCGCTGTTTCCCGCAGGAGGACAAGGAGAATGAGCAGCAAAGCACCGCTGCAACGCCAGGAAACGGCGCAGGAGCCTCTTCCCGCAGTGGTCCTTTGCGTCAGTTGTTTCTGGCGGAAAACCAATTGCCTTCATTCTTCAGACGCCTTGACTGGTCACCTGATGGTTCGTTGCTGGTCACGCCTGCTGGGGTGCAGCAGATTCTGCCAGGGGAAAGTGACCCAAGCCCAACTCCAACTGCGGAAGCTGCAGAGGCTGCAGCCTCTCCAAGTGCTTCGCCGCGGGCCAGCAGCACAGCCAACTCCACTGGGGGCTCCGCCCAAGAGGCCGCGGCTGCCTGTCTTCCTCACAACACTGGCGAGTCTTTCTTTGCTGCATATGCTTTTCATCGTCGGCTGCTACAGCAGAGCACATCTCCTTTTGTCACCCACAGGTGAGCAGCGACAGATCGCCCCCGACTGCCGCTTCTCTAGCGTTTCCGGCTTCACCGAACGTAGAGATGTTGCAGCTGGAATTCCATTCAAAGGTGAACTCCAGTACTTTTATAAGATTCCGCTTAGGGGCTGTTCCTGTGTGGCGTTGCAGGCTTGAGAGCGGGCCAGCCGTTTGCGTGCGATTTAACCCATGTTTCTTCGCTCCCCTCCCAGTGCCGCCGGGCCTTCAGAAGAAAGGCTTGGCATCTGCTGCAGCAAACGCTGCAAGTGCAGCAGCAGCAGGCAGCGAAGTGCCCGCCGCCAACGCGCTGGAGGAACAGTATGCGAAAACCCGGTCTTGGCTCTTTCGAGCTGTAGATCGGCAACACATGGTGCCCCTGGCAAGCCCGTGCAAGGCTCCCGGGGACCCAGCAACTCCACCATCTGCACAGGAAGCAGCGCAGCAAAGACAGCCAGGACAAGAGAGTCAACAGGAAAGCATGAATGTCGATGCAGATCCAGTTTCCACTCCAAAGGGTGACCGCTCCGAGACGGACAGCGGCGTGTCTCAGGACATGGTCTTCCCCAGATTCGTCTACTCAATATGCACGCTTGATGGAAGCGTCTTACTGTATGACACGCAGTTTTTGTGCCGCCCACTCGCAGTGTTGCATCGCCTCCACCTTGCGCCAATGACAGACTGCAGCTGGAGCGGGGATGGCCGGCTTCTGGTCTGCAGTAGCAGTGATGGGTATCTGACATTCGTGCTTTTTACGGAAAGTGAGCTCGGACAGATTTTGTCGCGACCCAAGGCCTTTACTGCGCCGCAGACAGCCTGTCGCCGCGCTGAGCAGCCACAGTCATTGGCAAATCAAATCAGACCAGACTCGAATCGGCAAAACCAGCAGAAGTGCCCTGAAGGGGAAGCTGCCTCCGAGCAGTCGGAGGCACCTGTTAAAAGTCGAATTCTGGTCTTGGGAAATGCGCGCGCCAAAATTCTGAAGACAATGGAACCAGCGGCAACTTCGGCCCTGGTTTGCGGTGCAGCTGCACCGCAGCAGCCTCCAAACCGCCAGGCTGCAGTCTCGCTGGAGGCCAACCCAGCCGACCATGACCAAGGTAGCAAAGAACCTATTGTTCCTTGAGACTGCGAAGCTGCAGTCGTTTGCGGTTGAGCTGCGGCATTTGCAGGTATGCACGCTGCCATACTTTCGTGAAGCAGCCACTGTGCACTGAAGAACTCACCGACAACGGCATGTGTAAGTGACGGCGACCCTATACACTAGAGGCTGCACGCTCTGGAACCAATAGTGCTGACACTAAATGCCTTCGAAGGGAGTTCCTAGTCGTGCCATATCCATGCTGCTGCTAAATAATGAGTACTACTTGGACTCTACCAGTTTCATCGCCACGAGAGTGTGGCGCCGCAACTTTTGCGGAGGGCCCACAGCAAGCTCTGCGAGAGCCGCTGTGCCAATTTTGAAGACTACAAATTCCCCATAAAATGTTGAACTTGCTTATAATTGGTGAACAGCTCCCCCCATTCGTTGGGGGTTAAGATTAGGCCCGGAGAGTGGAGGCCAAATCGCAATTGCCTGGACATGCAATAAAGCTATGACTGTATTGGACGCATGAGTAGCAGTTACTTGTTAATCAAAAAAGTAAACAGATGCTTAGCGGCGCTTAAACTGTGGCATTTATTTCTTCTACTGCCGGGCGGCCTTTAGCTCAGGGAAGAGCTTCGACCCCCGAAAAGTCAAATATAACCTATCCACGATATATGTCTGTAGAAGACAATGCCCCAAATGGGCCACTGCTCCATCACGCAGCTCTTCGGACTGCTAAGGTAAGATAAAACACGGGGGAAGCAGAAGCCTGCGCCAGCACTGAGTGACCCCAGAGCACCCCTTCCTCCCCCCCGAACAGTTTCGGCCGCCAAGCTGCCGGCAAGAATGCCCTCGTAGTGGCAGCGACTTGGATAGGTGGCCTTCATGACGTTCACTGTAACGCACCACTTATCCCTCAAAGTCGGTAACAACAAATCCCGCGAACGCCAACACCACTTTTCAACGCGACGTCTCGTCGCAGTCAGGCTTTGCAGAAGCCCGCGGCATGAGTCAGAGACTGCTCTGCCCCTTTAAACCAATTCAGGAGAAACCCCGTTCCATCCCTGACATCAAAATCGACACGTCCTTGGAGGTCCGCTGACGCTGAGGTCTTGCAGTAAAGTCCTTCAAGCAGGAGCTACGTTCATTGTAAGGCACCTTCGCGCCCTTGAGTATACAGCGCTTCGTTGCACATGTACAGGAAGCATCTTCGGCTACGGGAACTCAAGGAATGCCTTTTGAAATCCAAAGTCCTTCACAGGGTGCTCGTGAGCAACTCTTTGCAGTGCAGCATTAGTACAAGAAATACTTTCTTGCTCCGTTTGACCTCTCTACTGCGCCCTTGCGCTGCGCTGAACTGGACATTCGAGGATGGAAAGGCTTCACTAAATTCGCAGCTATTCATATCCCACGCGATGCAACCCCTTAATGAAAGTAACGGCACCCTTGAACAGCTGGCCGGATTCGTAGCACTGCTGTGCAGCGCTTTCTAGCCGTTCCATGCGAGAAAGAAGCAACTTGGTTTTCTCTTTTATTTCGTCTTCTGCTGCAAGCAGCAGCTGAGGCGCTGCCTTATCTCCGTGGTTCGCCAGCATCTCCAGCAGGTGTTTCCGGTGATAGAGGACAGCCTGGCCTCGACGGCGTGCAAAATACTCCTTCAGCTCATTAAGAAAGCGAGCTAAAGGCTCGTATTTCTCCATCAGATCCGCCAGGTCTTGTTGCTCGTTCACAGATATTGTCCGAAGGGCGTGTTCAAAAACGTGTTCTATACGGGCTGCTTGCCAGTCGAGCCGCAGCTCAGATGTCATGCATTCTCTCACCGCCGCAGAGTACTCCGTTTCTTCGTAGGGGTTGTGCTCTGCATTAATCAAAGACTGGAGGTGCTCTTCGAGATCAACGTTTCCCATCTTGGCCCACGCCTCGACGTCCTCGTACACCATCGAGCTGAAACGGAAGAGCTCCCGCCACACAAGCTTCTGAACAGGGTCTTCGTTGGCAACAGTCTGTTCAGCTGCTGCCAGCAATTCTTCCTGGGCGTTTCTCCGATGTTCAGGGTCAAAGTGCTCGGCAGCGGCTATTGCATCATGCACATACATGGCTGTTGGACTGAAATCGTCCACCAGTGGCTGTTCCACTGCCGCTGCAGCCCACGCACAGAGAGCAGCACATGCAACAGGGAGAAACTGCGAGAGAGCCATTTTTGCCGCCGCTCTGCAAGAACTGGGAAACGCTGGAATGAGGCACGGCACTGTGCCAATGAGATCGCCGAAGAGAGCTGTTTGACGCCTGGCCCTCACGTGGGCACCTTCAATACATGTCCTTCAATCACGCTGCGACTAGAATGATCCTGTTCAAGATGGTGGCTTCATGGTGACTGCGCCGAGCAACCACATCCCGCGCATCCCACGACGCGAGGTGGACAGCTTTCTTGAGGGCCGCAGTACAAGGAAGCAAATCGGCTATCGCTGTGAGCCTTTCGTTCCATTTACATTCAAAATAAAGCAACATCAATGTCTAATGCATGCTAGTATAAAGAGCCCGAGGGCGCTACTCAATGTTCCATTCATCCCTGGCAACGAAGTACGTGGTGCGCCCTCAATCGCCCCGTCTGCGCCGCCAAGTTTGTTGGAACTGTTAATCTTAAAAATGAAGTATGATAGTTTCTGTAATCAAACGCGTATGAGGCAGTTTGGCCTCAGCCCCAGTGCTCACGGGAGCACTCAGATCGATGCACACCAAACCAGGGGTAGGGAATGACCAGCCCCCGATGACGAAATGTAGCCGCCCCAATTCAGCAGAAGAATGGGGGGTTGCTGGTCCTCAAAAGAAGGTACAAGTGTAGGTTTAGCCTCTTCAGTCTTAAACAGATTCATTTTAATTGGTTAATTCGTCCACACGCAAGGCAGGCTTGTGGGGTGCAATCCTTACCACCTCTCGGCAGTGTCCTGCGAGGACTTCTTGAGAAAGCACGAATTGCATAACAGCGTTAATATATTTTGGTCTCCAAAGTTATTCTTACACTCCTCAAACGTACGCAGAGATCTTACACCTACAATATGCGCCATCGTTAACTGCACGTTTCCTGGCAGGGCGTTGGACGCTGTCTGTGTCACTATTGGGCATATATCCGTGGAAGCTGGTGGTTGATGGCCAATAATGTGAGCTTGTTTCTTCTTATTTAGGTGCGCAATCAATATCAGAGCGTCGTTGGATCTGGCAGAGTGCTGCACGCACGATTGCTCAGGCTGGCCGCTAGGGTGACGCCAATAAGGGCCTGGAGTTCAGGCTTGGGGAGCTTCTGTGCTTTTTAAAATTACAGTTAGACAATTGAAACGAGACCTTTTCAGTAGTGTCAAAGTCTCGTATTGCGTTCAGTTCCTTTGAGAATCAAGGTTTCCGTGGCCATTTGCGGAATGTGTACTCTTCAGTGCTCTCCCGGGGCAGACGTACTCAATGCACACCATCGGAGTTCTCTCATCAGTTCTTGTTCTGACAAAGTAATGCCCGAATACAATATCTGAAGTGCAATGTTGTTAATGGACGCTTTATGTCGCTGTAAACGCGATTTCGATGGCTTTTTTGGTGCAGCGCAGGCCGAGTTGAGGAAGCGTGTGGACGGACTTATCGAAAAAAGTAGATTGGCAAGGCCAGAGACGAAGGCCCAAATTTTTCTGTCTTAATTAGTAACTCTTAGCTTCTTTCTAGGTGCTACATCTTGGATTGAACGTCTCTGCTTGAAGCTTTACTTGTTAGAGCCTCACTCAAACGCGCACGCAGCAGCCGCTAAGCACTCTATCTCAAAGGGCCGCACTGTGTCACCATAAGGCTGGCTCTGCTCAGAAATAATTATTGCAGATGCGTGGCACTTTTTGAGTTGAATTAAACTACGGCTGGTTCTGGTGCACTTCATGTGGCTAAACCTGAGGCCGAACCCGTAGAGCTGAGCAAGCCTACCTAGCAGTGGAGGCGGTTCGGTTGCGCGCGCTATAAGACTTGGTCAATATTGTACTTTCAAGAATTGTAGGCTTCCTAATGCAGCATGTGTGCTCAGCAGCTCAAAACTAAAGATGTTTAAGGACAGATCTCCAGGTGCTAGGCACGAGACTGACTTAAATGAAGTAAAACTAGTTAGAGAGGTCGAGTCTTCGGATCCAATTCAGGACGCTGAGCACAAAATCAAAAGGGCATTTCACCTGGCATAGACTCACGGCTGGTTGTCGCTTCAAAGCAGGCCAAACAATGCCACTTTTCTCCTTGATTTGCTTCAGATCTTTTTTTCCGAAAGAACAGAACTACGCCGAATTTCGAGCGTCTGCTCATCAGCTCATGGGGGAAACTACTAAATACGTGCACTGCAGTCGTGCTACCAGCAGTGGTATCTATTTTACTGTTGCCACCGGCTTCTATGCTGGCCTGTAGGGTAAAACTGTCTGCGTACGGTGTGTTACCTCCCACCGCCTACATATACGTGAATTGCACCAAGTATTAGCAAGAAAGTGCCTACGGCAGATCATGGAGCACTTTTTTCGAAGAAAGTAAGTGTATATTGGCAATGAAGAAGAAACAGCACTGTATACTGGCAAAGAGAAACTGAGGCGTGCCGCTCACTTCATCTATGCAGGTACATGGGGCTCACACTGAAATGCAGTGCTGCAGTGCTGCAAATAAGAGGTGAAAGATGCAAAATTCGTCCACTTTTATTTTGTTAGGGGCTCAAGAAAGGTTTCACAACATAGGAGACGGCTTTCTCCGGCGAACTTAAGACACCACTGCGCATTGTTATTTGGAATTGAGATGGAGCATCTTTTGCAGTTTAGTTTAGACCCTACAGAGACACGCGACCGACGAAGTGAATTTTTCTGTACATAAGGAACACTGACATAAGTTCAAGTGAATTTTTTGAGGTCTCGATGTCCTGAGAGGCTTCTGTAGGTGAGAAGATCAGGCATTCTTTGGAGTTCCTCCATTTGCTTTTGCTTTTTGTCCTACATAGGTGCAGCTTTACTGTGCAAGTCAGCGCGGCGTGGCTAATAGGTGACTATTCCCTTCTAATTGCATGCGTTTACCTAACAGTAGCCACTGATATGTTGGCCTACACAGGTGCACTGAATAGGCGCGTGATGGAACTAGTAAATATGCATAAAATGTTGCAGTCTGAATGTACGTCTTCTAAGTTTGGTAGTACTAATGTGCATGAGGCAGCATTCAAAAACTGCTGCAGTCCTTTGGCGCCAGCGGACTTCAGCTTAGTGCCTTGTAGCCTACGCCTTAATATATAGCAAGCTAAAGAGCTCCCACATTTTTCGGCGTTTAGAACATTCTGATCTCAATAACTTTTTATGAAAAGGTAACCCATGATGATGGAAACGAAACGGCATTTTTGATTTAAAGCAATTCGATTAGGGCGTGGCAGCAAGTGCTGCAGTACAACATGCCCTTACAAGAAATTGTGTGTGTTATGAGCTACTGTCGAATTTCGATTAATTCACAGTTTACTCACCACAGCTCCTAGAGGCTCTTGTTAGCAAGACAGGTGTGCAGCTAAAATAAATCATTCAGCGGGCCAAAACAAGCAAAGCTCTTGAATATCTGGTTGTTAGCCACAGCTCACGACAAATGCAAAAGGTCCAGCAAATGGCTGTGTTGAAGACTGGCGCTCCATATTTGGCCGTTGAATTACCACGGCGGGGGGAGAAACTGGCTGGATGTCTCAGTGCAAGATGCTCACAGACGGAATAAAGCCATTCTGCGTGCCATCAGTTCCTGTTTGAGTTGGCCTTTCAAGGACATTGCGCCCTATGAAGACCAAGGAATTTCATAGCTTTTACTGTCCATTAAGTACTATAACATTTGCTAATCTCAAAAATAAAGATGTATAAAACCGAAAAAATTAGCCTGGAGTAGTGATTAAATCTCTTCGCTTTCTTCTGCAGTCTTCGACAGCACTTAGCTGCTAACACATAATTGCAGCATGACAAGGAAGTCGCACTTGTAATAACTAGCTGCGCTTCCCCTGATGAGTTAGCTTGAAGTGGCCTTCAATTAATGAGTCTTCTCCTTCGAAAACAGACGGTGAGAACAACAATTTTCTCACTCTTAGTGAGGCCTGTGAAATTGCATGGCACTCTGCATACATTTCTGCACGGAGGCCCGAGGAGTGTAGCGTAAGATCTGTGCTCATGAATACATTTTAGCTGTGATTCTGGGTGTCTTGTGGATGTTCTATGGACCTGCGAGTACGAGCAATTTGGTGGTGTCGCTGGTGTGCCTATTTTGTGATTAGGTGTCTGTGGGCGCAGGCACTTAAGTAAACACCCGATAACATCGTAGTGAGGCTTCTACGTATGAGGCGAATGCATTGGCGGGCCCATTGGTGGGCTGTCTTCACGAAGTATTCACAAGTGGTCCACTGGTCAGTCTGGCACTGCATGCCCACCACACCAGGTATGTAATGCAGAACACCGCAGTTGAGCCCTATACCAGAGCCAAAGTGCCTAAGTGAACGTCGGAGGTGATAATTAACAACTTCTAAATGTAACAGACAGACAGAACACTCAAGATGACCATTCGCTCGAGCCTCTGCAGCTTCCGGGGCTCCCAGTGACGCCATGCACCGGCCTGCGAAACGCTGCGTTCGACCGGAAGTTCTATTTTGGTCATTTAAAGCTCACGGCTTCATGAAATAATGCGTTTTTGTACTAATTAGATTTTGAAGTTGAGTTATTCTTGCAGAATGCGGTCAGGGTTGCACCCATGAAAGCGCAAGGAAGGCAGGTGCGGGCTCGTTACAAGACACTATGGGAATTCCGTGGTGGGTGCTGATAGCGTATTTGAGGAGGAGGCGGAGAGATAAATGCGCTTTTTAGTAAAATTGTTAAATCCATTTTGTAAAGTATTTTAATAATTTGTTTGTGTAGCTTAGAGCTATTCTTGTTGCGCATACAGACGGGCGAGTAGCTCCCACAGCCCCACACTTGACACATGTTATTTCAGTGAGTCTTCGCGCAGTCTTCACTCGCGTAGAGCGCAACTGCAATTTCTTGACATTTATTATCGAATTTTTCAGTGCGTTTGCCATTTCCTTTTCAGTTTCTTAGCCTTTTGCCCCGCCCTCGCCCCCGAGGGCTCTGCAGTCTCAGGGCCTTGTTGATTGTGCCTGTCTGGGTGGTTGGTGACTCAGCAGTGTACCAAAACAATGACATGAGCTGCATCACTGAGTCCCCCGCTGCTTCTAAAAGGGAGTCTGAGGGTGAGACTGCAGAGGCAGCCAACAGCAGCGGCGAGGCTGCTGCTGCACTATCTTCCCACTGCAGCAAACGAACTTTAGGGTTTCTGCTTCCGGGCCATTTGAAAGGAGGCTAGAATGGTGGTGGTGGGCATTGTTGGCCCCCAGAAGAGTGGCAAAAAGGCAGTTGCCGCGGCCCTGCAGGAGCTGCACGGCCTAACCATTCTGAACTTAGGCGAATTCGCAAGTACTGAAGTGGAAAGTGGACCTCAAAATGGCGAATTCAGGGGCTTTAAGAAGGGAGTTTGTTCTGAAATAGTTGAGCAAAACGCCTCCAACTTGGCGCCTGCTGAAGACAGCACTTCGCTTGCTACAGTGGAAACCAGCGAAAGCCCAGCAACAGATGCACCTGCTGCAGGCGCGGCTGCAGCAGCAGAAAGCCCAACGACTGCAACAACAGCAGCAGCAATAGCAGCGATGGACCACTGTACGTACAGCTGACCTACGAGCATTTGGCAGAGAAGTGAAGCTCGGGCCTCTGCATCCTGAAAAGTATGAATCTGCTGCAGAAGCAGGCCAGATGCGACCAGTTCAGGGCTTTAAACTTTAATTTGACCCATTTAATACTTCGTTTTTGTTTTTAGGCATGAGAAATTGGCAAAAAGACTTCTTGGTGTTGGGCTTCAAGACACTGGAGCAGGTGAACGTATTCAGGTGGGTGGAGGCGCGCGCATGGGCGTTGAGGGGCTGATCTGGGGTGAAACTAACTTGCATCTTATTCCTTAACATCACAAAAAATGTCTTTTTTTATTTAATAAAATATAATTGCAAAGAAAAAAGCTTTTTTGGACTTTTTGCGCACTTAACAGAAAACGCCCTCTCTTTCTGCTGCTCGCCGTCGACGCGCCCATTCTCACTCGGCTGCAGCGCGCAGCAGCAAGTGACGTTTCTGCTTTTTTGGCTCGGGAAGACAAAGTAAATTTGCTTTTTTATTTCTTATTCCTTCTTTTTTCCTTTTTCTTTGCCAGATTGAGCGGGCAGGAAGCCAGGGCTGGTGGTGGGAAAGAGGCTTTTTGCTGCTGTCAGTTCGTGTTTTTGTTTGCAGCTTATGTTCGGGACAGATGCGGAAAAAGGCGGAAAAGGAATTTATGCCTGTAATTCATCTTTATTTAGTTCGCTGCCTCATGAGACTTGCTTACGAGCACCAGCATTCAGGACCTGGTAGAACTGTTTAATGATTACTTCTCGATTTTGACTTATTTCCTTTTTGTGCTGCTTTCTAGGCATGCGCCAGGCAGACGCAATCATTTTAGGTGATGGGGGGCTAAGTTCTCTCGAAGAGAAACTGCGCAGTGAGCCTTTATGGCCCTCTAGGCCTCGCCTTTAATTGTTGGCAGAAGCTGCACTGTTGCGTTTCTGCGCCTGTCTTTTCTTTGTAGCTTAGAGGGCTTCTAACACTCGCACAGCTGCTGTGCTGCAGCAGAATTATCTTTTATTTGGCGAATTAATGGTGCAGCCTTTCTTATTCTTCTTTAGAAACAGAATCTTTGGATTAGTACACTCTGGTCTGCACGGGGTTTACATGCATGCGCACTGAGCGAGCGCATGCAGCGCATCCTTTCCCTCGATTAAAAGGGCGTTTTGTCTGTCAATTTGGATTCAAATACTCTTATTCTTTTTATTTTGGCCTTTTTGAAGTTCTTTTTCTATTTGGATTCGAATATTTTGCTTTTATTTCTTTCTTTTTCTTCTTCAGGCCTCGATATCGTCAACCCCGAGCGCCGCCGCCCCTCTTGGGATGCGTATTTCATTCGCCTGGCGTCGTTGGCTGCGAGCCGTGCGAATTGCCTGAAGCGAAGGTGACAGGCAAAAAGGGAATTTTGAAATTTAAACTTCATTGTTTTAGTAAATGGCCAGTTGGGAATTCTTAAGTCCAAACTTTATTCTCTTAGGCTTTTAAATACAGCCCTGAGCTGCACTTGTAGCGGCTAAGACCGAAAAGGCTTCGTTCGTGTGGCTGGGAGGCTGCAGAATACTATTCAAAATAGTTTTATTTGAATGTGTGATTTTTTGTTTTTGCACTGAAGAATAGCATTCTTCATATAATAATAGTTTCATTGGAATGTGTGAGATTTTGTTTTTGCAGAGTCGGCGCTCTTGTTGTCCGCAGCAACCGGGTGGGCTGAGACCCAAGGGCTTGGCATGCACTTGGGCTTCTTATATGGAGTACTGCTACTGAAAATGGCGGGGCTTATGTTTTTGAAACTTTAAAACTTTGTTTTCTTTGCAGTTAGTGTGTTTTCTGTGCAGTTGGTGTCCACTGGCTACAACGGCACCCACTCAGCTGCAACAAACTGCCTCGACGGAGGCTGCGAAAGATGCAAAGACCCCACAATCCGCGCGGGCAAGCAGCTGGAGGCGTGCAGCTGCATTCACGCTGAGGCCAATGCCTTGCTGGAAGCAGGTAGGGGTGATTTTTAAGTCCTGACTCTTACGGACTTCGTCTGCTCAGAATTGAAGGGGATTGGGCATTGCAACTCTGCTTAAGATCACAAGAAGGCTCAGGCGAAACTTAATTTGTTGTTTATGCGCACTTAAATCCACTTTAGAAAAGATTCTGCTGTGGGATTCCGCTGTGTTTCTGTGGTGAGGCAGAGAACGCTGTCTCGGAGGAACTCTCTACGTGACGTGCCTGCCCTGCTTGGGCTGCGCCAAACTAACGATTCAAGCTGTACGTCAGCTCTTTTGAGTTGAATACACCTAAGAAAGGGATTATAATAGAGAATATTGCAAATCAATTAAAACATAAAGTGCACTGCGCTTGCTGTTCAAGTACTGTGAGCAATTTTGCGACAAACTTGTAACACTGCGAGGAGCTTGTCCATGCAGTGGTGAATCTGGTGCCTTTACTGTTTTACTGTGTCTTTTTAAGAGTGTGTGCCCTTTTTGTGCACATCGGGATGCTAAATTGTTCTTCTTGTTCTCCTCAGTGCCAGTGGTGATGTCTTCACATGGAAATGACAAAAGGAATGACAAGGAAGCAGCAAGAAATGCAATTGTTTGCTGCTATTTGCTCAGGGCATTAAGTGCGTTGTCTACGCGGAGGCGTACGACACGAAGAGCGGCTCGCTGGAGTTGCTAAGAAACGTGCGTGTGAACTGCAATGTGTGCAAAGACAGTTGCTTTACTTCGTAGCCACAGCCAACAAATAAGGGGATCTTCGTAGCCACAGCAGACGAAAAAGCAGAATAAGCCAATCAAGAGGCCCCTGAAGGGTCTATGAGCTTGGCATTATACGAGTAACTTGGCATCTTCACTCCAGTTCAGGTCTTAGCCGCTCTTGCCATCTTTTCTGCAGGCGGGGCTGGAAGTTTACAGGTTCGCGGACCGCCACCCGTCAATTCCGCATTCTATTGCAACATATGCAGACTGAAGCAAAGCGGCTGCGTATTGGCTGCCCACAGAGCTGCAGCGGGAGACTTCAAGACAGCCTTTGTGGCGCAGCAGCGCGAACTTCACACTGCGCGCTGCGAAGGGTTTAGGCAGCAGCAGCTGAAGTGCTGCAGCAGCAGCTGAAGTGCAGCAGCAGCGGCTGAAGTGCTGCAGCAGCAGCTGAAGCGACGCCTCTTCCCTTTTGTTATCACATTATAAGCCGTGTTGAGAAATTCAAGCTGCGCATAACTGCTCGGCAGAGGAAGGAGATCCTTGCGCAGCTATTTATTGTTTCACTTTTGTGAATTGTTTCTTCCCCGCGATCTAAAGAAGTGCTAATAATGAAATAGGTTCTTCAATCAGTCCCCCACTGCTGCGTTAGCTACAACGGGAGGGCACTGAACTACGCTGAGTGGAAGTGCTTTCTGCGTTTCACTTCTTTTGCTTTTAATGCAAATGAAAAGCTGCTGCGCAGCCCAGTCTGCTGCTGCTGCTGACAGGCTGAAAAGGCAGCGGCATGCAGCTGTGGTTGCTGTTGTTGCTGCTTGCGGGGAATCCGCTGCCGACTCTGCAGCGCCCATCTTACTGAGTGGTCCCTGTAGCAATAATTGCAAGTTGAAGAGCTACAAAATGAAGAAAAACCGAAATAGAAAGCAAAGAGACTGGCAAGTTTTGAACTCCTGCGCCCCTAGTCAAGTCTGCACTGCTTCCGTTCGCAGTTGAAGACCGCAGCTGGAGAGCCCGCGGTGAATTCGCGGGCGAACCCTTCGAAGATTATCCGCAAATGATTTAAAAGATTATTTGCACGGGGTTTAAAAGACTATCTGCACATGACAATGTCGTCTATTTTGAGAATCATCGCAACAGCCTCCGCAGCCAGCTGCACTGCGCTCAGCGTCACCAGCAGCGGCTGCAGCACCTGCCGCTGCAGCATATCCGTCACGCAGCCCTGCCGAATGTCAATGCCGCTGCTCGTCTTGCCCATGGCGTGTTGGTGGCGCAGCTCAGACACCACTTCCAGGGGCTGCAAACCTGCAGCAGCAGCAGCAGCAGCAGCAGCAGACGAGGGCATGAAGCTCGGCGCGACCGCAGGTTTTGTGGAGAACAAAACACCCAAACCCTTCTACTCTGCTGCATTTTAATATCTCAGAGAACCTAAAAACCTAAAATCTGCTGCATTAAACCCTAAAAACTTGAAATTCGTTCTTTTGCCCTGGGAACCTGACACTCGTTGGGTTTAACATTCGAAACCGGATATTAATTGCGTTAAATATCGAAAATCTGAAATTTGTTGCTCTACATCCTGGAAAAATGATATTTTTTGCTTCAAATCTTCGAAACCTGCCAAGACAAGCCTACCTGCGTTCTCAGCCAAAGTGTACGGCACCACCTCGAGGGCCTCCGCAAAGCGCTTTACGCACATTTGGTTAAGACCGGGGAGAGTGCAGGCCCTGGAGAAGAAGCAGCAAAAACCAGAAATGCCAATTAAACACTTTTGCTGAACTTCTGGCAGCAAAGACCCTCTTTGGCAGCAGAAGAAGCAGCAGCAGCAGGCAGAGGGAGCAGCAGACAGGCTCGGGCAGCTCTTGTTTTGCCTATTGAATTGTTCACGGTGAAGAAACGGGCTACAGGTGTTTCCGCGTTGCGGAGTTAACAAAAAACGCAAATATCTAAGCTGCTGCTTCTGCAGCTGCTGCTGCTGCTGCAAATTCCTTACCACTCATGCAGCCTCAAAGACAACTCCGCCTCTGGCGCGCCTCCCCCAGGAAGCAGGAACTGCTTCTTCACCAAACAGCGAACCACGCACAGCGCGTCGTGCAAAGACCTTTCGGTCTCGTCTAGCATCTGCAGCAGCAGCAGCAGCAGCAACAGCAGCAGAGCGAGCGCGGCTGAAACGCGCTGATGAACAAGCAGTAAATGCAATAGGCCACACAGTGGCATGCAGTGGAGTGGTAAAGCCTATGTCCGTTACTTTTGAATTATCTCTTTGTTGTATTCTAGTTAATATTCATTTTATAAACTTTAATTAGATTAATTATTTAAATATGTGGGGCCTTTGCTTTGTGTGACTTGTGTCTCTGCACATCTAGACAATTAGACATGCACATATTTGTGAAAATAAGAAAGCATGTAACTTGCAGAGATGGAGAGGCTCAGGCAACAGCCCCCAAACGCTTGTCGCATACGCTATTAAAGCATCAGAGAATGAAAATAATAATTAAATAAAGAAATATAAAACAAATAATTCGAAAAATACAAGAAAAGAAACAAAGAATTCGAAAAAGAAAAACTCACCAACTGGTTGGAAGCGCGCAACAAAACTGTCACTGCCGTTTGGGAAGGAACTCCTGTCATGCGCACGATGTGGCCTCCTCCGGGTACCTGAAATGAATTTGCAATTCTAAATAATTATAATTATAATTTTATTTTGAATTAAAAGGAATTCATTTCGATGTCCACTTCCCAAGACATCCCCAGACCCTCCTTGAAGCAAACGAGAAGCTGAATGCCACTTCACATGCTGAACCGCCGTGAAATGCAGTTCTTTAAAGTTAAAAGCTCTACAAAATTTGAAAATGGCTTTAAAAATAACTTCAAAACAAATTTAAAAATAGAAATGTCCCACCAATTCATCTTCAACGAGATCCGCCCGCCCCAGTTTATCTGCAGTGAAGTGGTCCAGAGAGGCCACCGGCGAACAGCCGAGGGTCTTAGAGAGGAATTCAATATCATCTCTTTCAATATCTCGAATAACAAGTATTTTTGCTTTCGCCAGGTAGTCAAGAGACAAGTCCTGAAAACAAAAAAGACAAAGAACAGAAACAAACAAAAAAGCTGCAACACGAATGGGAACGACAAACGCAGCGCTGTCTTGTCTTGAAAAGGAAATGCGGAGTTTGAAAAGATACAAAAAAGATAAAATTAAAAATAAAAAATATCACAAGACCAATGAATGCTGCACTGCCCAGCTTACGCTTAGCGAGACACTTGTGCTCTTGTTGTTGACATTGTATAAATAAAGACGAGACAGAACAACAATTAATTTTAATTACAATGTTCATGAGAAAAAGCACAACTTTAATCGCACAAAAGGCGAGAAAGAACACATTTTCAAACACAACAGTCACAGGAAAAGACTCAACGAAAGTAGCCCAAAAAGCGAGACAGACAGAAAGCAACAAGCCACACTCTCCACATTCTGTTTCCTCATTGAGTTTCAAAAAACGAATTCGCAAACTTGAAAAAGATGAAACGCAAAGTTTTGATTCTTGAAAGAAAGCTAGATGATAGAAAACAGGAGCGGAAGGCAGAGAGAAAGGGGAAAAGTGGAAATTGTAAAGACCCAAAGAATTGAAAAGGAACAAATAAACACAAATTAACATTGAAGGAAAAGACTAGAAGAAGAACAGGAATTGGAAAAGATCCAAACCCACATTAACAGCATCTCGCAGAATGCTCTTTTGAATGAGCAGGCAGTTGCAGCCAGTGGCTGCGATGTGTTTGACCATTTTGGCAATCAAAAGTCTTTCTTCCCTCAACATTCTGTCCATTTGCGAATAATCTGTTATTACAATGTTGTTTTCCATGTCGGTCTTGGGTGCAGAAAGGCAAAACTGAATAAGACCTGCACGCCCACGCCAGCGCAGGCAAGGAAAGCACGCAGTCTTGGGAATACAATTCAATTAAAACAAACTAATTTAATAAAACAACTCAATTTGAATTTATTTGCAAAAAGAAGGAGAAAATTGGAAAAAAACGGAAAAGGATTGGGAAATTCGACAAGTTGAACAGCAGCAAAATAACCACTGCAGCAAACCAAATGACTCATACCCGAATTTGCAAAAGCGCATGCAAAGAACTGCAAACCTTTTCAAAAAAGTCTTTCCAAAAAACTCTTTTCTAAAAAGTCATTTATACACATTTCCATGTTTGAAGTGACCACTTCCAGCGTTCGCAGGTCCACAAGTGCAGCACAGAACGCGCGAAACGCATGCATGCAATCCGGCGCCCCGCATGCACGGCGGAGCCAAAAGCGGAAATAGAAGCGAAAAAGTTTGAACAGAAAAAGAAGTTTCTGAAACTTGAATTAGAAGAAGAGCCTGGCCCCGCAGCCCCACCGATCTTCGCGCCCTGCACCCGCGTGGGGCCGTTTGCTCTCTTCGCCACTTTCTGCTGCACCAACACAACGCCTTTCACCATTTCCGAGTCTTCTACAGTTCCCCCCAACTTCTTGACGACTCGAATGTCCTGCAGCCGCACTTGGCAGCCTTGCCCCGTGTCCCGCCGCATCACCTGCGCGCACCCAGCAGCAGCAGCAGCAGCAGCAGCAGCGCATGCAGCAGTAGCAGCAGCGCATGCAGGAGTAGCAACAACGCATGCAGCCGCAGCGACGCAGCAGCAGTGCGTGCAGGGGTAGCAGCAACGCGTGCAGGGGTAGCAGCAACGCGTGCAGCAGCAGCAGAAACGCATGTGGCAGTACCAGCAACGCATGCAGCAGCAATAGGACGAGAAGTATTGGATACAGCAGCATCAGATGAAGCAGCAGCAGCAGAAACAGCAGCAGCTCAGTGTGGCATAAAAGTGCCAGCAGATGCACAAAATGCAAAAGTGAAAAGAGGAAAAAGAAGCTGAACAAAAGCCGCATGGGAAATTCGAAGACCTTGAGGCCCCACACGGGAAGAAAAGGACAAAAAGACAGATCAGAGCAGCAGATTGGTGGCAAAATATCAATAACAAAAAAAGAAGAAAGCAAAACAGCAAAAGAGCCGCAGCAAATGAAAAGAATACAGCAGCAGCAGCACAAGTTGAACTAGAAGGAAAGCCGTTGAAATATGAACAGCGTCGGGAGAAGAGAAATCGGCCGATCCTGGCTCGATTTGAACAGAATTTCGATGAAATGGAATAAAACAAAAACTATTTCATTAAATTGAAAATAAATTAAAAATGAGAAGAGAGAAAAAACCGGAAGGAAGTCGGAGTTAAGGAAATTCGGAATCGCCGTGTCCGCGGTTCCGAATTTCCTGAACTTCGAAGAGAAATCGGCCGATCGTGGCTCGATTTGAACAGAACTTGAATGAATTTACACGAAAATAAAAACATTTCATGAAATGAATTAAAAATAAAGAGAAAAACGAAAAAATTCCGGAGAAAATTCGAAATCCGGGCGGACCTCGGTGACCGCGTCGCAGGCTATGGGCGCCAGCAGCGCCGCGTTCTGCGAAACAACTTTCGACTGCAGTGAAGTCGAAGCTGTTTGAATTATACTTTCGCGATCTTCAAGATTCACAGGAACAGCCATGGCCCGCAGAATCGGCTCCGCCTGCATGCAGCAGCAGCAGCAGCAGCAGCAGCAGTGGGGAAAGCGCATGCAGGGCCCCCAAAACAGCTCCAATACGCACCAAAACAACCTCCAAACCCTAAACCCTAAACCCTAAACCCTAAAGCCTCAAAAGACACAGCCGCAAAATCGCTCGAAAGAAATGCTTCGCGAGCCGATCAGGGGCACTTCATTATAAGGGCTTGTGCTGAAAATTGGGGAATTTCGGGGATTATTTTGCCGCTTTGAGGTCAAAAAAGGTGCATTTTGCGTCATTTTCACTCCAAAACGGAACCAAAATGGATTGAAATGAATAAACTCTGGAAAAGAGGAGCTTTCGAGGAGAAAAGGGAGTCGAATTCCCCGAAAACGGAAGAAAAACCCACCTGCGCCGCAGCCTCTGCAAACGCTGCAGCAATTGTCTGCGGGTGAAGCCCCTTGTCCAGCAGCTGCTGCGCCGCGTCCAGCAGCGCCCCGCAGAAGACCACCACAGAAGTAGTGCCGTCGCCGGCCTCCATGTCTTGCGCGCGCGACAACTCCACCATCTGCAAACCCTAAACCCTAAACCCTAAACCCTAGGCCCTGCGTCGGCGCTTGCTAGACCCCAGATCTGGGGTTCAAACGACCGGCCCATCTCCGGCTTTGAAAATTTCAAATGGTGAAAGTGCGAATTTTTCAGGTGTACGTACACCTCGTGCATGCGCGGGCGATCGCTTGCGGGGTATGTATCGGGAATTCGAAATTAATGAATCAGAATTTAAATTAAATTCAAATTAAATTCAAATTAAAAACATTTGTTTATTTATTTCTTATTTTTTTAAATCAAACAAACCATTTTTGCCACCGGATGCATCACCGAAATCTGCTCCAAGATCGTCGCGCCGTCGTTAGTTATAAGAACACCCCCCCGAGCATCTTGAATCTGAAAATAAAATAAATAAGTGAATAAAAAAATAAATGAATAAACAATAAATAAATAATAAATAAATAAATAGTAAATAATAAATAATAAATAGATAAATAGATAGAGCCAATGGTGATCAACTAGAGGGGAAAACGGGACAAAGGAAGCTGCTCTAGAGCACCCAGAAAAATAAAATAAAATAAATGCGAAATGTGCAGCAGGTACAGCAGTTATTTTACTGCAGCAGCTGCAGCAGCTGCAGCAGTTATTTTACTGCAGCAGCGGCAGCAGCAGCAGCAGCAGCAACAGCAGCAGCAGCACCATTTTGTCCATTCCTCGGGGGCCCAAGCTGGTGCGAATGGCGTCGCTGACGGCTGCAGAGGCCAGAAGCGGAAGCAGCACAAAGGTACAAAGGAAAATGCAGCAGCAGCAGCAACAGCAGCAGCAGCAGCGCGCGCATGCAGCAGCCATCCCTTCGTGTGCTGCTGCAGTGTTGCTGTTGCTGCTGCTGCTGCTTGCAGCTCACCTCTTGCTGCTGCTATGTTCTGGCGCCGCACATCTTGCTGCTTCTCGTCGTGCTGCCAGGAAGACTTTTGGGAAGCAGCAGCACCGCCGGGTGCTGCTGCAGCAGCAGCAGCAGCAATTCCTGTTTGGGAGCAGCACAGCAGCAGGAGAGAAGAGCAGAATTAAGAGAAATGAAAAATAAAACATTTCGAAGTTTCTGGCGCATGCAGAATCCGGGGAGTCCCGCGCGCGAGGTGTACATACACTCCAGGGAGCAGCCGCTGTCTGCGCCGTCGCGGAAGAAGAGGAAAGCAGCAGTTTAAAGAACTTCAAATAAGTTGAATAATACATTTTACTGCATTTAAAGAATAAAATAAACAATAAAATAAATAAAGAATTAAAGAGCTGGAGACGCGCATGCAGCTGGGGTTGGTTGGCCAGGGTTGCGGAAAGGCGCGGGAGCTCTCAGGTGTCACTACAGCTCGAACGGTGCATGGGAAACGAAAAGTTCATTTTTGAATTTTCATTTTATTTTATTTTTGAATTTTTCGAAGTTGCTGCAGCTTACTTGGTGCGCCGAGGGTGGCCATTGCAACGAGGAGTAGCAGCGGCAGCAGCAGCAGCAGCAGCAGCAGCAGCAGCCCTCGAGTGTGTTTTAAATTCAATTAATTCAATTTAAATAAAATACTTTTCTTTTCAATTTCAAATTCCTAAACACAAACACCAATCCTCCAAACGCACAAGCCCCCGGAGCCCGCAGCCACCCCCCAGCCCCAAGGGGCGTTGGCTGCAGCGCCTCGCCGCGTTTTTCCTTCAAAAGATCATTTTAAGTGAATTAAATCAATTACATTCATTAAATTCATTTGAATTTATTTAAATTTATTTAATTTAGTCAATTTATTCAAAAATGATCAAATTCCAACAAAATCCGCCGCCTTCCTCAAGATCGCTCGTAAACTGGCGCCGCCCCTGTACGTACACCTCACCGGAAAGCATCCCTGCTGCACAAAGTGAAATAATCGAAAATAATAAATTGAATTATTTATTTCTTTTTTAATATTCAAATTAAAAAAGAATAAATGATTACTTTTTATTCAATTGAATATCCCTTTCATTGGCTGTCACGCGGGACTCAGTGCAAATTCAAAAGAAAAATTCAAAAGGAAAAATGCAAGAAAAAATACTCAAAAAGAAATTCAAATTAAAACTGAAATTAAAAAATAAAATTCTATTTTTTGATTTGCTGCCGTACAAAAGGAAGTCTGTTCTGTCCTTTGTTTTATTAATAAAATATAAATTAGAATTAAAACTGAAATTCAAAGAATGGGACTTTTTTAAATTTGAAGAAAATTCAACTTTTGCTTTTTGAGTTATAAACAGAAGCTGCTGCTGCTGCTGCTGCTGCTGATCAGTCTTCACGACTCGACATCAGCAGCAGCAGCAGCAGCAGCACCTTCAAGTGCTGCTGCTGCTGCTGCTGCCGATTTTGCTGCTGCTGCTGTTGCTGGTGTCTCCTAACTACCGCTTCTGTTGCAGCTGCTGACCACCTTGGCAGCAGCAGCAGCAACAGCAGCAGCAACAGCAGCAACAGAAGCAGCAGCAGCAGCAGCAGCAGCGGCGGCCTTCCCGATACCCTGGGGCCCCCAGCTGCCACAGCGCAGCAGCTTTTGGTGCTGCAGGTTAATTTTGTTTTCGAATTGAAAAATAAAAAAGAAATAAATAAATTAAAAGTCTAATTGGTTGCAAAGTTTTTATTATTTGAAGTTGTTTTAAAAATATTTTAATTTTAATTTCTTTTTTAATTCAACTTCAAAAGCTCCCGAAGGATGTTTCTGCGCAATGCTGTTCTGCTTCGCACCAAACCCTAAGCCCTAAACCCTAAACCCTAAACCCTAAACCCTAAACCCTAAACCCTAAACCCTAAACCCTAAACCCTAAACCCTTGCCCAGATTCGAGATGCCGTGGCATTTTTGTATTCGCGATATTTCATGAATTAAATCAAATATAATTATTAAATAAAATTTGTTTAATTACTTAAATAATTTAATTAATTTAATTACTTAAACTCATTAAATTAATTAAATTAATTAAATTAATTAAATTAATTGAAATAATTAAATTAATTAATTTAAAAACAGAACAAATTGACCCTTAACAGGCAAAAGCTTCAAATTTGAATCTTAAAGAAAAGAAGAAAGAAAATACAAAATAAAATTAAGTTAAATAAAGATAAAACGAAGAAAAAGAAGAGAAAGTGAAATAAAATAAAATGAAATAAATAAAAAATAAAATGAAATAAAACTTGGTGAAGATCCAAAGTAAAGGAGTTCCAAAATGTCCCATAGAAAAATGAAATATAATTTACATGTATTTATATATAATGTATATATATGTATATATAAATATATATGTGTATATATTTATGTATAATATATATTATATATAATATATATATGCAATATATATAAAATATATGATGTGTATAAACATAATATGAAATAAATATGATTTATTTGTACATAATGGTGCAGTGTAATGACAGAAGAAGAAAAAATATGAAACGAAAGATGGCCATTTGAAATGCAAGTTGAAAGCTGTTGAGGGCTGGGGCCTTCTCGTTCAGTTGAGAATTTGCAACAAAAGTTGAATAAACTGTTTTAAATTAATTTTAAATTTATTACTTCATATTTATTTTACTTTTAA